>NC_068339.1:25533315-25760815 GCF_014633365.1 Diospyros lotus | reverse complement strand
GTAAGATATTGCTTCTAAATCCCAATTGTTCTTTCTGTGCAGAGGTTAGTAATCAAATGTTGGAACTGTATGAGCAGAATAGAGCAGCACCTTCTCAGGCAAGTGAAGTAGAAGGAAGTCCTGGAGCAGGCATCAGCCATCGGCCCCCTACAAAAGCTCCTACTGGCAATGAGGAACATGCAACAAATAATAGTAATTCTCAGGGTGGTGGTGCTATTTCAAAGCCTGGAACCTTGAAGCCAGCATCATCTAAGCCAGTTCCTGATCATTCATACACTGATAATCATGGCGGGCCTCCAAAAGTCACCCAAAACCGGATTAATGACTATGGGAGCGCTGAGGTAAAGAGTGTGTCAGATCACAGAGGAGATGGTGAGGTTGTCAATCAACATCATGAATCAGAGCAATCACTTTACCTGGAAAACATGGGGGAAGTCCAGAATAGTTACAGGATTGGCTCAGGACGTGGTGAAGAAGATCAAGAAAGAAATGTTGTGAGAAGCGAAGCACGAGAAGTGGGGGAATTCAAGGACAAATACCATGGCCGACATCTGGATTACAGAGATGGGACAGTTGGCCAATCACCCCAAGAAGCTATTAAAAAGATTGACAAAGACAAGGTAAAGGCTGCTCTGGAGAAAAGAAAGAAGTCCCGTGGTGAGATAGCTCGGAAAACAGACGTGATGGACGAGGATGATCTCATTGAAAGAGAACTGGAGGATGGCATTGAATTAGCTGCAGAGAGTGATAAGATGAAGCGGGAGAGGAGGCAAGGCTGGTCAAAGTCATCAAACTGGACAGATCATGACAACACCCATCATGGGAAGCATCAAGATGATTCTGGAGATGGACACCACCTAGGAACAAGAGGGCAGTCATCTTCACATGGACAAGATTTTGAAAATGTGGAAGAAGGGGAGGTGGCAGCGTTCGATGATGCTGCCCATGGATATAGATCGCCAAAGTTGAGCAGCAGCAGCCGAAAGAGAAGGGCTGGGAGTCCACCAGATAGAGCATTTGAGGGAAAGCAACGTTATGATTACGTCTCTTCTGGGTCGTCCCACCATCATAGTCACCATGAATTTCCAGAAGATAGAAACAAGTTGGCCAGACTGGGTCATTCTGAGAGGGATCAGAAAAGGCACTTGCAGGAAAATCATGTCTAAAGAATGCTATGCTTGCTGCTGGAGCATGTAATGTTTTTGAAGTGTTCTCTGCTGGTGTCGAACCACAAATCAATAGCCTCTTCTCTCTTGTTTGAGCTGCCAATGTTATTATCTAGCGGCAGCGGCAGGTAATGATTTCCGTAGCCAGTGGAGGATTATTCTACTAAGTTAAAACATGGACGACAATGGAGGAGCTTTATTTCTGGTTCGGTCAACCTGCCTGTACTACATTACATATGCGCTGTTATGCCTAGCTGCTGCTGGTATTATATGGATAAAATTTCTATGAAAAGAATAACAAAGTTGATTAATTGGGTCCGGTGGCCGTTTGGTTCTATTAGCTGTGTTTACTCTCTGAAAATATTTGGGATTATCAGGTATAATTCGATGATAATCTAGTTGAGGAACTTAAAATGATATTTGAGAGAGAGAGCTATTTGGATGGTTCTCAATTGTAGATACCGACTTTCCCAGTTTGTTCTGTTCGGGAGGGGAGAGATGCATTTCTAATTGTGGTTGGAGGTATTGATGTCTGTATACCTTATGTTCCCTACTGAACTGAAACAATTATTAAAGTTGAATTTTGATATTCAAGAGAGCTGAAGGAAGAAAATTCTCTTTATTTAAACAGCTTATATCTTTTCTTTGTTTCGTTCTCTGCCCCCCGCTGCCATGTTGTTTACTCCGACAGCCATGGATGGATGATCTTCAGCTGCAGAGATCATGAACGCGTCTTGTGAGAAGGAGATGCTGCACTTTCTCACAACTGCTGTCTGCGGAGAGAGAGGATTGGGATCTTCTTGTTGCAGTTTTTGTGGAAAGCTTTACAACTTGGGATTATTCATCATGGAGCCATACGCTTCAGCTGATGGAATCTCTTAATGAATATCAACATTGAATCATCGACTGATTTGGCTTGATCATAAATATACATATACACACACACACACACGTGAAAAGCTCTAATCGTTTTTTATATGCATACAGTAGAGCGAATCACCATATATACATGTAGAGATTTACAGAGTAAGAAAGATCACTGATGATGCACCAAATAATAAAGTTATTTTACTTACAATTAATAGTAATGATAAGTAAAAGCTTGATCTACATAGACTAGTCAATCAAATTTAACATTATAATAAATTAATAAAAAAAAATGGGAGGGGTTAATGCTATAAATTAATTGATAAAAGAATAATTTAAAAGAAATAGAATTGAGTAACAAAATTTAATTGGAGACAATATTAATTCAAGGAAAATTACTCATAGTTGTAAATTGATCATTGATCTTTAATAGATATATTTTTTATAATAAAATATTTAACCAAAAATTATTAACAAGGGAGACAAACTTTACTTTCTCTAATTTAATTAATCTGGAGCTAGCACCCAAATTAATCCTTGTTAATAAACCAATTGGTATTAAGCAATCTTCATGAATTTACTGATAGCATTACGAACTAAGAAAGAATTAAAAATGAATAATAATTGACAAGCATCAGATTATTTAATTCATTATATATTTCTTCTAAATAAGTAATAAAAATTGAGATTATAATTGTTTTGCTTAATTGCTACTTCAACTAAATATCATAACAATTAGGAATTTTGAATTCAGTTTAGTTGTAAACAGCAAAATTCAATCAACTAATAAGTTTTTTTTTTCTGCCACTGCTGCTTCGTTCTTCTTCTCTCCGTGCATTCTCCAATTGCCTTTCTAATATAATATGTTATATATATGTGTCATGTGTAGCACCCTACCCCATCTCCAATTCTTTCCATAGGCCCACTTCAATTCAAGTTAAATTGCAATTCCTTATCTTCATACTTCCAATTGCCAATTCGCCTTCAATTGAATATTATATTTGGGCCCTTTTGAACTTCTTCACAGTTTTCCTTTTGCTTGAATATATATATATATATATATATATTAAATCAAGTATGGCCCATTCTCCAATTTATTTAAAGGCTTCCAAATCTCAATTTAAAAATAATATCATGGGACTCCAATTGATTGCATCTTTCAATTCATTTCAAATTGTGCCAATTAATTTCCTTTGCCTTTTCTACAAAAAAAAAATCAATTTATAAAATTCATATAGACTTTTTAAATAAAAAAAATAGTGCAAGAAAAATTAAATAAAAATATGTGATAATAAGGACGAAAATTTTTAAATTTTAAAACATAATTTATTAAATTTTGCCACTAATGTCTTATACATAAAAGATCATCACAAATGAGCATCATAAGACAAAACATGTTAAACAGACTAAATGCAAAGAGCATAAAAATATAAAATTATGAGTTTATCAATTATTGGTATAGTTGAAAAAGATAAGGTGGAATGTTGAGATGCAAGGGATCCAGGTGAAGGGGTTGAAAAAGATTGGCTAGGTTGTTAAGAGGATGAAGGAGAAGAGGAAAGGTTTAGATGGGTGTTAAGAAGGAGATCTTCATCTTTACAATAGCGCTCCCCCTAAATATGAGGGTGAGGAAAGAAGAAAAAAATGATATATTTGTGAAAGGTAACATCCATGGAGCCAAAGAATTTATGAGTGGATGGATGATAACACTTATATCCTTTATGAGTGTTAGAATAGACAAGATACACTTGGGCGCCCAAGGATGGCTATGTAGATAAAGATGTACATAGGTTGTGCACTCGAAAACCTTTAAAGACAAAGTGGATGAAATGGGGACAGATTGGTAGTGTTGCACTAAGAGCCAAATAGGACTCTTGTTGCCAAGAGATTGAGAGGATACACGATTAATCAAATGAGTTGTAGTGAGCATGGCTTCCCCCCAAAATTATTTAGGTATACAAGACTGAAATAACAAAGAACAAGTGGCATATAAGAGGTGACGATTTTTCCTTTCAAATACACCATTTTGTTAGGGGGTGTCTACAGAATAAGACTCGTGAATAATGACTTCTTTTAGAAAGAATTGATTAGACATTGGTTGAAGTAATCCTTGGCATTATCCAATTGAAATCGTTTTATACACACCCCGAATTGGGTATTGATCATTTGGTAGAAAATGGAAAAAATAGTGGAAACTTAAAATTTATCTTTCAGGGGGGTAAATCCAATAGACTCTAGTGCAATCATAAATGAAGGAAACAAATCATCTAGCTTTAGTGCAGTTACAAACCCATGAAAGACCCCTCACATCACTATGAATTAATGAAAAGGGGAAATGAGGCATTTTTTAACTAATGGAAAAGAAGTTTCATGATGTTTAGCAAGTTCACAGACTTCACAATGAAGATAGTCAAGAGTTACATTGTGAAATAAAGTGGGAAACATAGTTTTTAAGATGGGATGGCCAAATTAACAATGTAGTAAGATCTGGGAAGTAACATGAGAATAGGTATATTGTGAGAGAGCCAATTGTTTCCTTGATGCATTAGAAGTGCTCGTTGCCTCAAGATAGTAGTAGAGTCCATCCTTAACCTTAGTAAGTCCAATCCTCCTCCTTGAAGTCTGGTCTCGAAAAATACAATGTGTGTAAAAAGAAAACAATGTAGTTCAAAGATTTAGTAATTTGCCTGATGGACAAAGGTTGGTGGATAGGTTGGGAACATGAAGAACATTGGTTAACAAAATATTTGGGACGAGATTGATGTTGCCATGACCAACAATAGAAATATGAGAGCCATTCGCAAAAACAATCCCCTTATTTCCCAAAAGAGGTTTATAAGTTCTAAAAAAATGTGGGACACGATGTCATGTGGTTGATTGCTCCGGAGTTAATAATCCATGAAGTAAGATGTGGACTTTCATAAGCATTAAAGGAATAAGCAAAAGTGGCTAAAGAGTATGCAGAATTAGAGCTAGAAAAGGAATGGATAAAACTTCTCAACTTCTGAATTTCTTCCTTACTCAGTCCACCAAGTTCGTCACTATTAATGAAGCTATCTTGGGACTAATCTATCATTCTAGGAATGTTCACTGACTATTGTGCTTGTCCCTTAAATCCACTATTCTAACTAAGTACTTTTCAATGAAGCTTGAATTAGTTTTCTATCTGTGGCATGGCTTCTTACAAAATGTGCACTAAAGACAATCTTTATTGGATGGCTTGATGCAATCAATCTGTCCTCCCATGGTTGTTTTTCTTCCATTAGTCTTCCTTGATACCTGGCAGATCCTTGGTTTGCAGAGACTCCAACATGACTAAGCGTATGCTTTTTTTGAGCCCGAACAGTAGAAAAGACTTCACCCAAAGGTGGCAGCTTTTCTCTCCTAAGGATTTGAACACGAACATGGTCAAACTCTTGGTTTAAACCTACTAGAAACTCAAATACACAATCTCTTTCAATAAATTCCTTCAAGGCTTGGGCATCCTCGCTGTTTTTCATCTTCATATTTTGATAGTGATCAAGTTCTAACCACAGACCATTTAGTGTATTATAATATTCAGTCACAGAAAAAACTTGTTTGTTTCGTAAATGTGATTTTGGTTTTAATCTTAAACATTAAGGAAACATCCTCCATTTTCAAGTATATTTTCCGAACAGTTTCCCATACCTCCTTGGAAGTGGATAGAAACATGCAGTTGCAGTTGAATTTAGGCTGCATAAAGTTCTGTAGCCAAGACATGATTGTCAAGTCCTCCTCGTCCCAAGCTACAAATCTTGAGTCGTCTTATTGTAGTCCCGTCCCATCAAGATGACTAAGTTTTCTTTTTCCTTTCAAGAACGTTCTCACCACTTGAGACCACTACAGATAGTTTCTTCCATGTAATTGGTAAGATGGTTGAGATTTTGGAGGTCACTTGCTACATTGTTGTTATTGGCTTCAAACAACATACCAGTATTAGGATCAGCCGAGGTGGAGTGAGAGTTGCTAATTATAGAGATTGAAGATGAAAGAACACCCAAAAGGTGGCTGAATTTGGTGTATTGAAAATTTTCTATTTTTTAATGAACATAGCATCAAGGTTTGTTTATATTGATATAATTTTAAACATACAACAATATGTAGATAGAAACTTTATGCATTCATGCAATTAACATAAAGATCAATCTTGATGATTTTAAGATACAAAATAAATATAAGAAAATAGTTAAATTTTGAGATGAAAAATCAGACACAATTATGCTAAGGAAAAGAAAACTAAGTTTGAACTCCATGCAGTAAGTAAGTATTTTATTGAACAACTTTTATGCATTGAAACGTCTAATTTCATGAGAAAACCATTTGCACTTGAGATGAAATCATAAAAATTGTGATGCTTAAAATAAACTTTTATGCTTGCAACGAAAATTGAAAATTGTTGTGCTTAAAACAAAAGAACTATTTTTAAGATATATAAACCAATGCACAGCAAGTGAAAATTAACATCATCAAAACACAAGAAGTATCCTCAAGACACAACAATTTATAGTGGTTCGGTTAAACAACATACTCCACTACCTTAACTCCTTATTAAGGATTTAAAACATCCACTAAGGGATTACCTTTTAAGAGATCAACTACAACCCATACTCAAGTTTTACATACTCAACTGAAACCTTCACTTTTCACAAACTAAGTAGGAACCCTAGTTTTTACAAGAATAGTTGTAACCTCTATTTTTCATGGGCAAAGTAGAAACCTCACCTTTTTCAATAGGCTTAGGCATGACCACTACCTTTCAAGGATGAGGCATAACCTCTATTTTTATGGAAAAAATAGAAACTAACATACCTTTTCAAGAGATGGGGTAAAACCCTTAAAATCATTTGTTGGAAGGAAAAGTTACAAGGGAAGCTCACAACAAGGATTCCCTCAAAAGAATATGAAACAAAGCTCATGAGGGTAAATATAAGAATGAGTGAAAGGAATAGGAATTAAGCACTCTACTTTTCTTGATCTTTGCTGGTAAAGATAAGCTTCATAAATTGCAACCAAACTTCCCTTGAGTTGGGAGAAGTATATGATTGTGAAGGCAACACTCAAGTAATGATATGGCTTAAGAATAGATTTGGCATGGCTGGACTTCATCACCTTTAAGCTCAACATCATCAAGGAAATGGCTAAAAAGTTAGCATCAGCATCTCGAGCATTCCATAGCCTTATATAGAAGTTTGAGGTTTGAATTAAGCATTTGTAATCTACACATACTTATAGTTTATTTGATTTAACAAATAAGAGTCAAATTAGTTAAGACAAATGTGCATATTATTAAGATATATCATTTTTCACACAATACATAAGCATATTTATTATTCTATTATAAGAGAACATAATCAGACCTCATAAAATAATGAAATAAAGCTTAAATGGTCGAATTTGTCCTCTTTGACATCTCTGAGTAATGACTAGTTAACAGCTATAAAATTCAATTTCAGCTTGCCGCCACTCAACTAATGAAATGAAGTATTCAAGTGAATTAGCATATTATGCGAACAATATTTTACTTGAGTCGATTAAACTCAAGTTCACTCTAATTATATCCTCTTAGTTGATAACTTTATAGATTGTAGAGAGTCATTCTCTGTTAGTTCTAATTCATTTGATTAGGTGATACTAGATACTCGATTGATTGAATAACACTACTCGAACACCTATTAGCCTTCAATCGATTTTTAGATAGCTATAGAAGGAACACTCAATTGACTAATTTTCAGTATTCAATTTTCATGTTATTACTCCAGTATATCAATCCTAGGTAGTTGATTTGATAATAAGATACAAAACCCTACTCTATGTTTTGTTTTAAGTATTCGACTGGAACTTAATCTACTCGATTATGTAAGCCCAAATATGTTCTACTTGATACCTAACAAGAGTTCACAAGAGTGGTAGTGTGAAAGATGATTAAATCAGTATTCCAAACTCCATTTACTCGAATACTCATAAAGTGCCTACTCAAGTAGCTATGAATTCTAGGTTCACTTGAATCATGCATAAGGGCTCAAACATTTATCCATCAAAATACTAACATATGATTACTCAAGTGCTATTGTGAAAGAGGGTTAAAAGCATATTTCTAATCACATTCACTTGACTACTTAGAGAGCTCTACTAAAGCATAAATATAAGATATTTATAGAATTTTTCTTAATGATAATAAGTCGAGTACAACACTTGTTACTCAACTAGAAGATTTCATTTTATAGATTCAAATAAAAATCATTCTACTAAGATCATTCATCAAATCATACCATATAACACAAAAATGCAGCAACTTGAGTATCATGATATTTAATTCATATTTACCAAAATAAAAACACACATAAGTCGAATGGCTTACCTATCATTCAACTGAAATAGAATATATTTGATCTCTCAAATGCATCCTACACATATATTAATATTGCATATTTCAAGTAACATTTTAAAAGATAGATAATCCAAAACATTTTCACTTGAAAGCATTTGACAATTTTGTTCGAGTAAAAAAATTAGCATCACTTGATTGATACCTTAAGAAATCACAATAGCTTGATTAAAAACTATTGAATTCAATAAGCTCTAAATTCTTTCAAATACTTGGATGGTTTTTCTTATCAAAAAATAAAAATTCAACTTTACAAGTTATTCAAGAGTTCCTTCTTGAATTTCAAGACTTGAGAACTTTAAGAATTGATATTAAATATCAAATAGGCAATCTAAGATCTATGCATCAAACCACAAACATTAAGAATATAGATATGTGAGACAGATTACTTCTCAAGAAATGCTACCACATATTTTGAACACTCAAAATACCATAAGCTCCACATAATACTCATGCATTATGGATATTTAGAATATCCCTTGAAATCCTAGAACATCTTTATAGATAAAGCAAGTATATTAACAGATAAGGCATAAAACAAGCTTAATCACAGATATATAAAACATATTAACATACAAGGACATTAAAGTTTTGACATAAAACAGTCATCATCAAAATATTCTAACAACAAATTCAATAGAATACATCTTACAGAAATTGGAAATGATGGGTCAACAAACAAATTGATACCAACCAAATCTGAAAACTAATTCACAATAAGATCACAACAACTCACCAAAGCAAGGATGTCTCAACTCCGAAAATAGTAGCAGTTGACTCGCTGGAGTAGGGAGTCAGGGCAAACAATAGGGGTAAGGAAGTCTGAGCAATGGAGATGCGAAGCTAAAGAAGATGAAGCAGCGACGACGAACACTAGAAACAACATCAGTAGTAGTTTCACTTTCTCGATCTAGGTTAGTGACGATGGACACTGGAGATGTTATGAGGAAGGAATGTCGGTGATAAAGACCTTTGCAATATAGTGACAATGGCAGAATAATAATAGCGGCTATTAAGGATGACAGGGAAAAAACCCTAACAAAGATGAAAGAATACTACAGGAAAAATGAAGTTTAGTGATAGATTTTAGCAATGAAAACAATGTCATCGCTATTTATCAATGAAATAACAACGAATTAGTAATATAAAGGATTGAGACAAATTTGTAACATATTAGCGATGGAATACTAATATATAGCTAATTTGTAGCTATGAGGACAAAATTTTTAACATTTGCAAAAGATCTAGTACGAAATATGTTCCATCGTCAAATTTTGCAACAGATTTTATTTTCCATCATTAACTCAAGTTTTGTCTAGCAACGGAGTAGCAGTTTTATCACTCAATAGCGATGGAATATGATTATGTCTCTAAATCAAATAGCAACCAAAAAGTTCCGTTACTAAACTCCTCTAGCAACAGAATTTCAAGATTTAGTGACAGAAATTTTCATCTCAAAACTCCATTTTTCCTATAGTGGAAGAACAACAAGTAAGTAATAGCAACAATGAATACCAGAAAAATGGCTATGAAGGCCAGGGAGTCAAAGAGGTCCTGATTAGTGGTTAATTTTGTAAAATTTTTTGTTATAATTACACCCTTCTTTTGATCTAAAAATGGTTTAAATTAGATATTAATATATATTTTATGGTTATATGTAAGTTTAAATTGAAAAATAAATTAAATGAAGTTCTAAAGTAAAATTTAAAAATAATAAAAATAATATATATAATACATATACATCATTACATGCGTGCATGTAATATATATATATATAATATAATCTAATATATATGTGCCATGTGTAATACATATATATAATATATAATTTATTAATAACATTAAATTATTATTTTTTTTGTAGGCATGAAGAAGGTGGGCTTGAAGAATCAAATTGGATTGAAGAATGAAGAATTAAAATCCATGAAGAATTAAAGTTCATGAAGAATTAAAGTCCATGAAAAATTGAAGTCTATGAAGAATTAAATGAAGAATTAAGGCCCAACTTGAGCAACCCATGAAAAATATTATTTGGAGAAAGCCCAAGCATTATTTTTAATCCTAATGAGATCAAAAACCTAATTATATAAATTTATTTTTTTTTATTTTTAAATATTTGTTTTGTGATTGCTTTATTAGGTGTGTGTTTTTAGCTAAAATCCATTTAACTATTAGGTGTGTATTATAGCTAAAATTCATTTAACTTTATGAGTGCTTTATTAGGTGTGTATTTTAGTTAAAATCTATTTAATATTATGTGTGTATTATAACTAAAATCCATTTAACTTTAAGTGTGTGAGTGCTCATTAGATATAATTATGTCTAGTTGAATAATTGAAATTGTGTGGTTTGTATTGCATCTTGTGGGTTATAAATAACTCACTTGAATGCATTTGTAAATGTTATTATTATTCTTGAATCAAAGTTTAGTTGTTTCCTTAGAATTCTCTATTTGAGAATTGCTTTTGTTCTTTCTTATTTTCTCTATTGTTTTCTCTTGTGATCTTACTTCCTTTCTTTCTTCTTTTAAATTCTTATGTTATTTATTGTTACTTTATTATTCACTGCCTAAATGGCCGATTAATTTATGTCTTTAAATTTCTGTAATTTTAATTCTTGTCATTTAATTGTTCACCGCCTAAATGGCCGGTTAATTTCTACTATTTTAATTCCTGTCATTTAAATTCTGTTATTTAAATTACGTCATTTAAATTCCGTCAATTAACTTTCAAATGGAGATGAGTAGCTAAATCTAATCTTGGGTTAAGGCAAGAACAGTGTCCAACGCTAATGATTCTCAAAGCAAGCTGCAATTTAAATTAGTAACATTAATTTAAATTTCAGTATTAGTGTGTCTTAATTATTAAGAAATCACTAGGTTTGGATTGGAGCGTAAGCCTAACTTAGAACTTTCATGTCATGCATGAGAGTTACTGGAACTAGAAACGCTATCATACCCAAACCCGAATGATTAATTTAGTTATTTTGTGTATTAATTGCAATTGAATTTATGGTAGTTGCTTAAATTAGAATCCTACATATCATGTATGGGGATTGCTTAAACTAGAACTATCATCATCTCTAATTGCATTTAAT
Organism: Diospyros lotus; assembly: GCF_014633365.1. Lineage (NCBI taxonomy): Eukaryota > Viridiplantae > Streptophyta > Magnoliopsida > Ericales > Ebenaceae > Diospyros > Diospyros lotus. The sequence goes on along the minus strand of NC_068339.1, from coordinate 25,749,280 downwards.
AACAAACCCTCATATCTGAAATTAAATTAATGTTGCTGATCTTTTCTGATAAAATTTGGGAATCAACGGGTTGGCGCTGAAATTGTTTTAACCCAAGTACTATCCAATTTCATATTCTCACGTTCAGTATTTATTTCAATTTCTGCCTTGCTTTATGTTGTCTAAAAAATCATAAAAAAAACCCTTGTTGCCAATTTGTCCAAATGCGTGTGCGTGTGTGTGATATTCTTTTTCTTTTACCATAAATAAATCTCTCAGTAGACGACATGGACTCATCCAGAAAATATAAATTTAAATTTAGACTATAACTGCACTCGTACACTGATGAGTATAAACCTCTCACCAAAATAAAGAAAAGAAAAATATAAAATTTTTATTGTGTTTTGTTTTGTGTTTTAATTGCAGGGTGAGAGTGCAATCAGGTCCAAGGTAATGAAGGTTGGAGAAATGAGACGCCCTAGGAAACAAAATGCGCTGATACCATGTGAAAAGTTGTAACCATTTATCATATTTATACAGTAGGGCCAATCTCTGATGCACAAAAACAGCTCAGAGACACTGTTTCGATGTTTTTGAGACATTTTCCATTTTGAAAACTTTAAAAATGTCTAAAAGCATTTTTGAGCCGTTTTTATAATGTCAGAAATGTTTTAGGGTCCGTTTCGTAATAACTCAAACTGTTGGAAATGCATTTTCAATGATGAACACTAACCAACATATATATTATCAATTTTGCATTTCTTCTCATCTCACACCCTAACCCTAATTCCTCTTAATCATCTCTCGATTCAATCCTCTCGACTCTCAACTCTCTGACCGACCATTCCTTTGTCATCGTTCCCCCTACCAACTAGCTGCTTGGTGCTGCCATCAATTCACAACTTTGATTGCTCGATTGCTCGGTGTTCAATTGCTCATAAGGTCACGTTTCCAACTCTGCACCATCGATTACTTGATTGCACGATATGTTGCATCAAACTATCAGTGATACAAACCGAGGTTTTTTGTGCTCAATGCTATCATTTTCGTCCTACACAACTTGATTCACAAATTTATCCTCGGTGTCACTGTTGATTGCTCACTCTAATTGGGTGATTCCTATCCGTAAGCTAATGCTTTTGCTTTCATTGTAATATTGTGATATTTTAATTGTGTTGTTACTTGTTATAATCTTTCATTCATAGTGTTGGTTTTTCTTACTTAGGGTTGTTGATTTAAAATTGCCTATGTTCCCTTCCCTCTCCCTTACATAGGTCATATGGCTCATTCAACTTCAAGTTCAAGATCTAGTAGCAGTATTGCATCAAAAAATAGGGATGAAGAAAATAGTCTCTTATGCAAATATATGACTAGAATTGAGAAAATGAGGGAATGAGGGGTAAGTTGAAAGTGGACATGTAACTTTTGTGGTTTACAAAAATTTGGCACATACACAAGAGTTAGGGTTCATCTATTAAATATCAATGGGAAAGGGATTTTTTTTTTTTTGGGGGGGAGGGGGGGTCAAAAAGTGAGCCCTGAAATTATGGCTGAAATAAAAAAAGTTGAAGGAGAAATTGCAATCAGAATGTCAAATTTACAACCTAAGTAAATGCCTTTACCGATTAGTAATGCTTTTTTGGAACCTTCTTTGTCTTTACATGAATAATATTAGAAAAGTTAAATAAGAGAAAAACTATTGATTCACATATTGCTAGAGCTTTTGACATGCAAATTAGAGCACAATTAAATGCTAAAATTGCTAGAATGTTTGTCTTTTAATCTTGCAAGAAACTCATATTATTTGAGTTCTTATTCATATGTTGCTACGCATCCATTGGGTGGTTATGTGTCTTTGAGTTATAATAAGTTGAGAACCACATTACTTTAGCAAGAAAAGGAAAATGTTGAAAAGTTGTTGTTGAAACATATTAAAAGCACTTGGTTGGAAAAGGATGTTAACATTGTTATTGATGGTTGGAGTGACCCATAAAAAAGACCCTTGATTAATTTTATGGTTGTTTCTAAAAATGGTCCTATGTTTGTTAAAGTTGTGAATTGTTCAGGTGATGTAAAGGATAAACAATTTATTGCTAATTTAATGAAAGAGATAATAGATGAAGTTAATCATCAAAAAGTTGTACATATTATTAATGATAATGCTACTAAAGGCCTATTTGATTGGCCACATTTTCTATGGAAAATGACCATTTTCCACCCAAATTCTAGCTTTTGAAGTGTTTGATTAGCTAAATTTTCTAAGTAAATTAAATTCTAACTTTTGGTCGCCTGATGGTCTTTTCTCACTTTTGTTGGAAAATAAATTCTCAGGGAGGGGTTGGAACAAATTTTCCAGGGAATTAGAAAGCCCACGTCTCCATCTCCTCCCTACAAATCATTCGAAGACTCGCGAAACTGAGAGGAAGCGCGAAGGAGAAGAAGGTCAGTCAGCTGTACACGAAGCTGAAGAGAAACGCGACTAGCGGTCGCGAGAAAGGGAAGTGCAGTTGGTGGTCGCAAGGAACGAGAGGCAACGATGGACTGAGCAAGAAAGAGGGCGAGCGAAAATGATGGTGAGCGGTCGAGGAATGAACGGCCATGGTAGCAACGATGGTAACCGCGGCCAATGATGGCAGCGACAGATTGAGTGAGAGAGAGGGCGAGTGAGAGCGACGGTGAGCAGCCGAGGAATGAACGGCGATGGCGGTAGCGGCGACCAATGATGGCGGCTCCTTCATCCTCTTGCTGGGTGTATGTATATTTGATTTATTTTTTAAATATTTCGTATGTATATTTGATTTATTTTTAGGTAATTCCATAGAATTCAATAGCAATCAAACACCAAAAATTAAAAAAATATTACAATTTTTAGGTAGAAAATTAAGTCAATCAAACACCTTTAATTGACATTTTCCCTAAAATTTAATTCTAGGCAATTCAATTGCCTAGCTAGAAAATATTTTCTTTCCATACAAATTTCATGCTTGCAATCAAAAGCACCCTAATTGTAAGGGAGCTAGGAAAGTCATCGAAGGTATGTTTTCACATATTTATTAGACTCTTTGTGTTATCCATACACTCAATTTTTCTTTGAAAAATATGGGTGCAACTAGGAATGTAGAAAGTAATCAAGAGACATATGATGAGTCTTATTAAATCACTAAAATGCATGGAGATACTTTGGTCACCAAAAATTTTATAATGAATCATTCAACAAGATTAATCATGTCCAATTAGTTTAGTTCTTGGAAGTTGCTTGCAATTGTTGACACTCAATTTACTTCTACTGTTGTTTTTCTTAAAAGGTTTAAGCTTCTTAGACGTGTGCTTGAAGCAATGGTTATTAGTGATCAACAGACACAATATCGAGATGATGACCAAGGAAAAACTCAATTTGTTCATGAATTGGTGGTGAATGAGGATTGGTGGGAAAAAATTGATTATATTCTTACTCTCACATCACTTATTTATGACATGATTAGAGTTTGTAATACAAAAATGTCATGCGTTTATTTGGTTTACGAGATGTGGGATTATATGATTTTCAAGGTGAAGAAGATTATTTATAATAATGAAGGAAAGCTACTGAGTGATTTTTCATCATTTTATCATGTCATTTATCATATTATTCTTGCTCGTTTGACAAAAAATATCACTCAATTACATTGTGTAGCTCATTCATTGAACCTAAGATAATTTTCAAATTCAATCCCCATTTATTTTTAATTTAATACTCTATGTATTACTTATTTTTTATTTTTTAAATTTTGTCTTCTGAATATATTATAGTGATTAATGGCTTCAAGAGAAAGAAGGTAAAATGCCTCCACATATGAATAAAAATTTCTCTAAAGAAAAAATTAAATGCTTTAGGAGACTTTTTTCTAATAAAAATGACCGTGTTACTACTAATAATGAGTTTGCTAATTTTTTTCTCAAAAGTGAGCCATTTGAAGATTCAAATTCTATCATGAGCAGGTATGACACAAAACCTAAGAAATGGTGGGCATGTTATGGTTCATGTCCTCACATTTGCTTCAATGATTAGCTTTTAAAGTGCTAGGACAACCTACTTCTTTCTTTTGTTATGAAAGAAATTGGAATACTTATTCCTTCGTTTATTCATTTAGAATGAGCAAATTAACTCTAAAACGTGCAAATGATTTGGTCTTCATTCAAAATAATTTTCGTCTTTTATCAAGGAATACGTCCCAATATTATGACGAGAAGACAAAGATATATGATGTAGATGGAGATGAATATGGGAGTATGAAAGATGTGGGTGTTCTTGAATTTACTAACCTTTCTTTAGATGAACTAGAGTTAAAGTATGTACTTTTTGATGAAGATGCTAATGAGTTCATAAAGAAAGAGAATGATGAAGTGAATGAATTTTTATAAATTATGTTATGGTTGATTATTTTTTTAAAAATTTATTGTTCGTTTTTAATTATTAAGTCACGTTAAACAATGATAGAACTTATGTTTATATTTGTTTGAGTACATTGTGGACTTTATGTTTATATTTGTTTGAATGTATTATAACATTTATATTTATGTTTATTTGAATGTATTATGAATTTTACATTTATGTGTTGTTTGAATGCAATGCATTATAAAATTTGTTTACATTTATTTGAATGCATTATGGAAGGAGTTTATGTTTACTTTTAAATTGAATAACTATTTTTTATATTAAAAATTATATTTACGAAAAAAAACTCTTATATTTTTTTTATTTACGCTTTTACCCCACATTTCCATTTAATATTGTCTTGAAAAATGTTGTTTTTCTTTCTTTTTTTTTGTTGCGTTAGGGTCGCAAATGAGTTGAGCTGTTCGTGAGTTGTTCGGTGTTCAAATTGATAAAAGATCATTCGAATTTATTCGTTAAGGCAAACGAGCCAACTTTGAACTCAGTAAAATTCGAATCATTAACTCGCAAGCTGGCTCAATTAGAGGCTCGTGAGTAGGCCCGATTAAAACTTCGCAATTAACTCGTGAAAATAAACTCGTATATAAGTACATTAATAAATTTATTCGTAATTTTATAAATATATTATTTAATACACATACATACATATACATAATATCATTTATTAAGTGGGTTTCTCTCTCCAAAAAACCCATTTTTGCTTGTTCCTTTCTTTCTTCTCTCTTCCTTTCCCTTGGCCGCATATTCCTCTTCTTCTCCAGCAATATACATTTGCTTGTTTCTCTTTCCTTCGTCGCCTTCCTCTTGCTGTCACCTCGCTTCTCGCCACCGATCGTCGCTACATCCTCCCTATCCAGCACCTCTCAATGCCAATGCACTCCTCTCCCTTGTTGCTACCACTGTACAACTTTCTCTTTTAGTGGTGGCGAGCTCGAGCTCAGCTTGACTCGATTGCAACCCTATGTTTCTTATCGAAAATGTTTTATATTTTCATTTCCGTGTAACCTAAGGGTCAATCATCTTATATATACATATAGCGAATAACAATGTAGGAAAAATTACAAGAAGAAAATTATGAAAAAATGAAATATAATCAAATCTGTACCCAAAAAAAAGTCAAAACAATAAACATGAAAAGATTATTCGGCCAACCCACAATCAGGAGATTGATTGGACCGAATCAATCTTGATTAATTCTCCAACAATACACGTACATGCATACATATTAAACATTTAGTTTAGTCTTTGTTATTGTGTTTAATATAATTTGATGACCTTGCTGACTACCTGTGCTCTTTCTCAATGGACCCAAGTTCGGATAAAGAACAGATGTTATATTAGATAATCAACAATAAGTGTAAAAAAAATACGTTAGATTTATTTTGCTAACATGTCACAACTAACTCTATTTATAAAATTTTATTTAGAATTGACCCTAAGTTTGAATAAAAGAAACAAATTGCATTAAGCAATTAATAAAAAAAAAATGCTACTTGTACAACAACTGAGTTGCCAAATAGATAATCGAAAGTGTCAAAATTCAAAAAATGCCTTCGCCTAATTTGTCGTTGTCGGATTTGGATAAAACACGATCAAGCTTCATCAATCATGAAACCCAACGATTGACGATGAAATTCATTTATGAAATTCAATTCGATCATCGAATTTATATATTTTATCAATACATGTAGCACGATCCAATCAATAATTAAGGCGTGTTTAGTTGAATAAAGTTGGAACTAATAGAATAAAAACATAAACCTTAAAAGTGTATTTGGTCAGTACTAAGGAATGGCTCATTCCCTTTGAGTACAAGAGCATGGGCATTCCCTCACAAAATGTATGAAAAAGATTTCGTTCTATGGAATACATTTTACACATTTACTTTCACTTTATATTTGAAACCACATCAAATCATACATAAAAAGACTAGCCCTCACCTTATATTTGTATACTATATATATAATATAATATGTATATTAGCCAAAGCTGAGACAGCTCGAAAACATTGAAGGTAATGCAATGCAATTACTCAACTGGTCCAAGCTAACTATCCAAGTTAAGATGACTAGATAGCAGCTCAAGGTGCTTATTCCCTGCATTTTCAATGGAAATACCAACTACAGTGTCTAACATTTGAGGTGAAAAGAATTAACTCTTACAGCCTGTTTCCTGTAGTTTTGAGTTCAGGCTGTTCAGCCAACCTCTCTCAATGAACCTATGCTAACTAAAGCCATACCGAAAGAGGGCCTCCCGCTCTAGAAACGACATTTATCATAAATTCAGCTTCCTTGCAGCAGAATCAAACATCTGTCTGAGCTCCCCCTTGACCGCATCATCAGCAAAAACAAATTCAATGGCCTTCTGTGCAAGCCGAAACATTTCAATCCTTCCAAGACCTTGGTTATTTACCAATGAGATAAGAGTCAGTAACGAGAAAGTAATCCATCTAAGAGGGGGCTTGGGATAGCATTCATCGTCCATCTATATTTCATTCATTGCACAGGGAGGAGGGTAGGACCTACCAAATGTGGACGAAGCAAGGCTGTACTCGCCAGAAAGACTGGTAGAAAATACCCCAGAATCATCGGTGCACAGGACTATAGGGTGTTCTGCATTATACAGATCAGCTGCAAAGCCAACACAATCAGTTTATTTACTGCTTTAGCCAGCAAATCTTCCGAAAATACAAGTTACCAACTAATTGCCGAGTGTACATCAACACTTCTTTTATCATACCCTGCCTTATATTTTGTAGTACCCCAAAATATTACATATATTAATTAATAACAAGGGATATTACTGTTACTATTTTATTATTGAAAAAAGAAGAAGATATTACTGTTACTATTTTGGGTTTCATAATTAGTTTTCATTTTTAAGGGGCATGTTAGTAAATTCCTAAGGAACCCTAATGTAGCTATTTTAACAAAAATGATTCTTTTACCGCTCCAATACCTAAAGAAACTTTAAAGGCCCAAAGTCGTCACTGGAGAATGAGAAGAGTGATAGTTACCAATCAAGTACAATGGAGATCTTGAGTTAAGCCTATTTTCCAATAACTCTATACAGCCATTCATGCTTATAGATTATAACAACAAATCGGTACTTATGATTCCTTTATGTTATATCATAATCTTTAAACATGATTAGAAAGTTTTGTAATATAAAGGTTCTTGCTGAGCAGATTTCGTAAGTAATGGAAAATTGAATATAATATAAAGACGTGGGAAAAATAGAAATTAGTGGTGGTTGATCAATGGAATTTTTAATTGGTGCTTACAAAGAGGTGTCACAGGTGTAGTGTAAGAAGTACTATTCCAAAGATGAACATCACTGAGATATTAGCTTGTGGCCGATGGGGACAACAAAATTGCAAATTGTCCAGTAAGACAAAAGCAACAAATGCCTGGTACAAACAGACAACACAGACAGATTAGGAAGCAAGCCAAATGACAGTTGATCAGAAGAGATGATGGAAAAGCCTAATGCACATGCTATGGCATATGCACGACTCACCCATCAGGATGTTGAGGAATCTAATGCATTGTCTCAAATATTCTTTCTGTTTCATATGTATCTGCTTATATTTTATTTTATGTTACTCTAGTGCTATCCATTCTTTTACTTCTACTACTTTTTTTATGAGACATGAATGATTGTTCCTAATACAACAAAACTAACTGCAGAAACTCCAGTAGTGGTGTTGTCATTGCCACTCATGCATATCTTGTTTGATTGGTTAAATGACAAAGAATCTCTAGCAGACTTGATTGTATTTGAGTGCAAGACTTTGATATTATGTAGGGCAGGAACTGTAGATAATCCTAACCATTATGCTTCGGTTGGATGACGAGCAAAAAGGACAATATTTCAAATTTTGATATACCTGAATTTATTAATTCACCACTCTCCTCTCATGAAACTTTTTGATATGAAGGTGTCAAAAATTTATCTCTTCATTCCCTTGCTAGAGGGTTGGGTCAAGAAGAGCATCCTGCATAAAATTTTGCCACATTGTTCTTTCATATGGATTTGTATAGTTAATATGACTTTTAGAAGTCAATTGACATAACGAATGTCATGCCACCGATTCTAACTTGGTCAAGGATAAGGTGTAGTTGATGATGATGATTAGTGAAAGGCATTCTTCCACAGGCTATTTCTACTACATGTGCTGAACAACTAGTGAAGAAGGGTTATTTCTTACTTGGCTAGTGTGGAAGGGATTAGTCAAGATATACAGGATATTAATGATATCCCTGTAGCATGCAAATTCCCAGATGTGTTCTAAAGGATCTGTTAGGACTCCCACCAAATATGGAGATAAAATTTGCTATTGAAATAGTGCTAGTACAGGCCCCATTAAAACAGTTAAAAAGCATGGTTGTTAAATCAAGGTTCGAATCGAGAATCAAAATCCTTATTTTATGAATCATGAATCGAGAATCGAATTGAATCGTAAGATTCGGTACACATTCTCAATTTCAACAATAAATAATATATATTCATAGAAAATAAATAAGGTGCCCACCATGATCAATTCTTTTAAATATAAATAGATAAATAATACTTCTAAATATATTTGCTAAGTTTAAAATTATAACAAAAGACAAAAATATATTCATGTTGCCTTTAAATTCAAATTGCACCAAACCAAACTACTTTCAAAATAACAAGCTAAAAAAAAAAAAAACTACAACTATTAGGCTACTAATAAACTCCATTATACATAATCTTCACTAGTTATCAATCATCTTAATCTTCAAGTTCAAGAGCATCATCATCTTCTTTGTCTTCAAACAGCCAAATCAGATGAATATTTGATTAAAGCACACATGTAGATGAACTCGGATGAATCGTGCAATTCATGATCGATTCATCCGATTCATGGTCGATTCTAAGGGATTTTTGATTCTGTATGAATCGAGCCGAATCGTACTATTCGAATCGTGAATCATACGATTCTAACAACAGTGTTAAAAAGCAATTGCAAGAGTTGCTAGACTGGGTTTTATTAGACCTATTGCATCACCTTAAGGTGGGCCAATTCTCTTTGTTGAAGAAAAAAGATGAAATATGTGCCTTTGCATGGATTATAGGAAGCTAAATAAGGTGACAATAAAAAATAAATATCCTCCACCTAGGGTTGATGATTTATTTGGTCAGTTATATGGAGCTCAATACTTCTCCCAGATTAATCTGCATTTCGGTTATCACCAACTGAAGATCAAGGCAGATAACATTCCTAAAACCACTTTTAGAACAAGGTATGCCTAATATAATTTCATTCCAAAGCCCTCTGGGTTAACTAATGCACCAGCAATGTTTATGGATTTAATGAATATAGTATTTAGACCATTTCTGGATCAGTTTATTGTGATTTTTATTAATGACATTTTTTTATTCTAAAAGAAAGGAACAACATGAGGAGCATCTGAATCAAGTACTAGAGGAAATTGTTTGCCAAGTTAAAGACATGAGAAATTTGGCCATAGACTGTCAAAAATGGGGAGTTGGCAAATCCAAAATTTTAAGTAATGATTGACTGGATTAGACCAACTAGCATCAATAAAGTTTGTAGGTTTTTGGGTTTGACTAGTTACTACAACAAGTTTATCGAGGATTTTTCTTGTTCAACCCAAAGGGGAATTAAATTCAAGTAGGACGAATAGTGTCTGCAAAGTTCTCAAGAGCGAAAGGAGTGGTTTCAGCTTCAATATTCATGATGCCATCTCGTGGCGGTGGTTTTACTATCTATAGTGAATATTGATACTTCCAAAAAAGGCTTAGGTCTCAGGCAGGAGCTCAGGAAGGAAGACCAAGTGATTGGTTATGCTTCTAGACAAATGATTGCATACTTGGTGTAACCACCCTGCATGCATCTGGCAATTAGCATTATAAAGGTCATTACTTAGAAAAAATGAAGGTATTATTTATATGGGGGTGATGTGAGATTTTTACTAATCCTGAGAGTTTAAAGAATTTATTAATCAAAAGAAGCTGAATAAGGAGTAGAGAAGATAGTACTTCTCAATGAAATAATTTAACGACTACCATCCCAATAAGGCTAATGTAGTGGGGGATGAGTTGAAATTGAGTCAAAAGCCTAAAGCCAACTTAGCTACTTTGCTTATCAATCAAAAGCATATTCTCAAGGAGTTTTGGAGGTTACAGATTGAGGTGGGGTTGAGTGCACCAAGTACCTTCATGAAAAAATTAAAAGCATGCAAAGTAATGACTCCAAATTGCAGAGAATCAAGGGTCAGGTGCAAACTGATAAGAGTAGTCACTTGATGAACATGGGGCTTTGAGATTGTTAACAGGTTATGTGTTCCTAAAGATTCAGGTAATAGATGGGATATACTAAAGGAAGCATAATATATGTTACATCCCAACGAGGAGAACAAAATATCAAGTCTTAATCCCACAATATGCGGTTGGCTAGATGAATTTTAGCTCGACAGTCATCTCTATCCATGACTATCTTCTGTAAAGCCCATATAGCTCATCATGTTTAAGGGTCTCTTACCAAATTTTTCTTGATCTAACTCTACCTCTTTGGCTAAATACAGTACACCCTGAGAGAACTAAAAATGTACAAAGACTTGAGAGCAAACTTCTAGGAAATAATATACTAAGGGAATTGCAGATTCTGTTGCCCAAAAATGGTTAGCATGTTAACAGGTGAAGGCATAGCATCAGAACTAGTTGGGCAGTTATGGCCTCTCCCTATCCTAAGTAGAAATGGGATCACATCACTATAGATTTCATGTCAGAATTACCAAAAACTTCAAGGGGCAATGATACAATTTGAGTTTATCATTGATAAATTGACAAAATCTGTTCATTTCTTCCTAATAGAAGTACTTTCCTAAGCAAACTAGCAAATTTGTATACATTAAGGAAGTCATTATGTTGCATCATATTCCCATAGCCATAACTTCAAACAAGGACAGCCATTTTGCATCCAATTTTGGCAACTTCCATAAAGCTCTGAGGATTAACTGCAGTTTAGCATAGCCTTTCACCCCAAAACCAATGATGAACCAAAAAGAACAATTCATATTCTTGAAGACATATTGAAAAATTGTAATTTAACGCCTCTCTATGAATGCATGATTGTCAATAGTGGAGTTATCAAGCTAGCATTAAAATGACACCATATGAGCCTTTATATAGAAGGAGATGTAGATCCCCTGTTAAATGGGATAAGGTAGGTGAAAAGAGATTGCTGGGTCCAAAGGAGATACTATTTATGGAGGGCAAAGTAAATTTAAACAGAGAGCATATTTTTGTAGCTCATTGTAAACAAAAGAGTTATGCGGATGACTAAATACATAACTTGAGCTTCAGGTGGGTAACCATGTATTCTTCAATATCTCTACAGGAGTAATGAGATTTGGTAATTGAAGTAAGTTGATTCGAGCAATTTTGTGTGGCTCAGAGTAAACAAAAGAGTTAAGTGGATAACTAAATACATAATTTGAGATTTAGAAAAGGGTTGAAGAGGTCGCGTATAGGCTGGCATTGCAACCGTCATTGGCAGGAGTACACAAAATGTTCCATATGTCAATGTTTAGACAGTATGCGCCAAATCTTAGTCATGTGATAAACCACATTTCTTTGCAAGTACAAGAATACTTAAATAACCTACACCCCCCCCCCAAAAAAAAAGACAACATTTTGAAAGTTGTGGTACTTAAAATTTAGAGGACTAAACATTTGTTAAGGGGAAAGAGATGTAATTAAGAAGCGATTTCCACTTTAAATGTCTACAGAAGCTTGAAGGGTTTCTTTTCATTATATCATAATCTTTAAACATGATTAGAAAATATTATAGTACAAAGGTTGTTACAAGTTACATAAATAGTGAAGGTGGAAAAAGAATGTGCGTTAAGGAAATAAAAAAATAATAAAGCAAATTGGCAAAGGTGGTTACCAATAAAAAGAAATTGGACCAGGTACTGAAAGTAATGAAAGAATGGAATAGAATATAAAAAGATCGAAGAAATCAAAATTAGTGGCAGGCAATTAATAGATTCTGCAATTGCTGCTGCCATGTGTTTGATAGAGAAAATTTATGTTTATGAAATCTGATGCTTTGCAGAGTAGCATTCGAATAGGAAAAAGAAAATATTTTGTTATATGAAATCTGATGCAGTGTAGCAGCTTGTGGAAAAGGTAAGGAAAGAAATTATATTTTTTATAAGAAATCAAGAGTGGCACAACCTGGGGAGGGGGAAAATCTTTTAATATATGGATGCAGTGATTTGCAGCAATGTGTTTGGAAGTTTAGAAAATGTTTATTTTCAAAATCTGATAGTGGGAGAATGATGCTTGGAAAATTTTGGGAAATCTGATGAGTTTATAAAGACATTAATAAATTAAGAAAATTCATTTAAGGCTCTAAGTTTTCTTTTAGTTCTTTTTATTGCTCTCTCTCCATAAGGGCTGAAGGGCTTATTCAATTCACTGTGATCAAAAGGCTTAGACATTGCCCACTACTTACAAATGCAACATAGTACTGGTGAAGTACTAATTGAAATATTTTATATGCAGGCAATTTCATTGGAATTACAGTTGATGTTGCCCATTTTATTAGTGGTTTTTCACCATATTAGTTAGTTGTTAAAACTATTCAGTATAACTATTAATAAGTATTTAACTGTACAAAAAAATATGGTCAAATATGCACTCTTATACATGACCGTATGATTGCTACACAATTCATTTAACATCTTCATATAGATTGAAAGGACTGATTGATTAATGGATGGCTGCAATGTGGACCCAGCCTTTGGGGATAAATACATTGGCATACATACATGGTTATTTCCAGATCCTTGCTACAGGACATGTGGTGTTCTAGGTCTTGCCATGAAGGCATTGTGGTTGTAGTCAATATTTAATTATTGTACATGAACAGGTTAATTTTGTAAACATGCAAGTTGGTGTATTATTTTTAATGTTGTTCTTATATCATTATTATATATAATTTTCAGTATAAAAAATTCTTAAATACTGATTGAATTAATCATATTGCATACTTGATCCAGCTGGTAAGGTGATATATCACTTACTGTCTTTGGTACTCATTCCTTTTGTTTCCCAACATTTCATATGCACTACTGGCAGATTGTAAGGTTGTTAAAATATTTCTTTCATTTGGAGAGAAACTAGAAATTTATAACTTTGGATATTTAAATAAATGTTTATAAGAGGATTGATTGTATTTTAGACTTTACTATTTAGCATTATTAAATTGTTTATGGATGTTTATGAAGATTTTCAGCAATAGATTAAGAGTGATATTTGAAGCAAATTGGCCTAGCATGTTTCTTTTGAACATGTGGTGTTGTAATGTTATAAGGCGTACATTGGGAGCATGATATATTTAATTCAAGTTGGATTCTGTATATATTAATATACAAATAGAAGCAGAGGACTTTACCAAAATGATGAACATCAAGGGAAGAGATTGTTTCAGTTCGGATGTTGGATGTCAAGCAAATCTCAACCTGCATGGTAAAAGAGGAAAAATGACAAAAGTAATATGTATATATGAAACACTAATGCTATAGATATTTTTGTCTGATGATGAAGAAAAAGAAGATTAAGACTGGAAAATGGAATTAGTAAATTAATCAGGCAAGTCATACATTGGCTTGCCCCAAATCCAACATTCAGTTACAAAAAGTGTTTGTCCTATATCCTCAAGACACAGAACAATAGAGAATTATATCAAACCGGTATCTTGTAAGATTTCAACATTCTCCATTCTTCTTCTCCGAAGCAACAAGCGTGGCCAATTCTCCTGGGAAGGAAATCTAGCATTGCTTGGATTTCCACTGGATTGGGTACCTACAAGCACTAAGTTACAAAAATAAACCAGTCAAGGGAGTTACTAAGAACAAAAGGACTGGAATCAGCAATATGAAGATAGACGCACCTCGCCACAATGAAGAGTTATCGGAAGATCTTCCTCCCTAGCAAATTTTAAAGCTGGTAAAAAAGTTTCCCTGTCGCAAATGTGAAGAAGAAAAAGAGATGCAACAGCTCTACAGCAAGTAAAAAATAATGCCAATGGACAAGAGTTTCTTTTTCTTTTTTTTTCTTTTGGTAGCAAACAAGTACCATTTACCAACGATGGGATTGCCTGAAAGGTCAATACCCGCTACACCCAAATGTCTCATTGCCAGTGCAAGCTTAACCTTCAGAAAGCAAGCAGGGTAAGATTAAAAATAAAACCTTAGCCATCAGAGTACAAATAAAATAGAGACATATTTGTAGGTCATATTGCACTAACATACAGTTTCCATTGCAGATTCAGTACTCTCACGACGGTCGATACTTAGAAGAAGTCTGACATATATCTTCTTTCTTGTAGTTCCATCACATAAATTGCTGATGGCACAAGAATCAACAGAATTTTTCGTGCTCAAATCCTGACAAGCAAGATCAACATCTACAGTAGCCACATCGCTTAGGCCCTTCAGTACCGCTTCTATATAAGATTGCTTGGTCATCCCTTTCAAATCATTCCTCTGTAAGGAAGATAACACACCATTTCCTCAAGTCATGGGATTAACACATCTCTACTAACTTCAGAAAAAGTAGACAACTAAAATTTGAATAACTAACAATTACCACAAGCATCATAGTTAATTTCATCTAGGAGAAATATTTAACACGTTATTAGTGGGAACTCAATTCCTCTTTAAGCAAATACCTTTGGAGTTGTCCTCAACTCCAAGTAGACAACATTGTCAGCAGCAAAGTCTTCAACAACCTACTTCATAAAAAAGATAATAAATAAGTTAGTGATCATTTAAATTAGTAATTCTTGAACAACTTTAAAACCCAAGTAATTCTTGGACAACATGGAAGGGTGAAATTTTCATACCTCTCTAGTAATTCTTGTAACGATTGTGTGGTCAGTGGTAACAATGTGGATTAGGTCAAACAACTTGAACACTTCATGAAGTGAACGGTCACCTACATTAGAGACAGGTTTTCTTTTAAGCAAACATTCTAAGAAACACTACAGTGATAATAGTGAATTACAACTAGAAAAAATGAACTCACTGTTTAGGATAGCATGCTCTACTTCTGAGAAAACTATGGTACCCTTTTCACCCAAACCTCTAGCAAGCTCTCTGTAGAACAAAGCCCAATCATTTAAGGCATCAAAAAGTCAGAAACTTGAACTTGAAGTACAAAATCTCTAGCAAGGAAAAAACTGCAACTTTTTGCCCTTCTATGAGGTAGGAACCAATTGATGTCCTTTCTTCCAAAATTATATGACCCTTTCAACCATACAAATACCAAGGCTTCTGTACATCAAAACTAAATGATTCAACCACTTGAAACTCGGCACTGAAATGTTTTCAGCATTTTTACCTTTCTGGGTACTATTAGAATTGATATTCCAATACAAGAATATATGAACGAATCAATTTACAACTGAAAATGCCTTCAACTTTCTTGACCTTTTTGGGTGCTAACAACTGAAATACTAGATACCCATACACATGTGAATGCATATATGTAGTATGAATGTATAAATTGCAGAGAGAGATCATACAGAAGAGTGGAGCCTCTGATGGAACCATTGAGGTGGGCATGAAGTTCAATCTTTGGCATAGAGACACACCAATCCATCTCTCTCTGTTTCTCCATACTCCGACGTCCACCGTCTGCCAGCACAACAGCCTAGGGTATGCACTGTGAAGCTACCCACTGACTCTTATGGATCAGGGTCAAGCCATACATTCGCAAATTTTGCAAGTTCAGGGTGCAAACTGAAATGAACCCCTATGTTTGGGACTAAGTTTTTTTCTTTTTTATTTTTTAAGATAGGTTGGGGATCAATATCAGATTAATTAATTACGGAGGTAGTATTTAAATATTTTATGAGTTAAATGGCATGTAAAATACGGACTTTAAGTCAAGTTTTACTTTGATTTAAAAATAAAAAATTGTGCATCAACTTTTAAAATACAAAATATCATTTTTTTATTTTAATTTAAGTAAGGTATTTGACGTCGAAAATATAGAAACATAATTAGAAATAAGGAAAAATTTCACGCGTAGTCTTTGATATTTGAAAATATTATAAAAATTACTCTTAAAAAAATACAATAAGTATCTTCACAATTTAATGTTATGTTACAATTTCTCGTACAATTAGCTATTCCATTAAATATTAAAAATGACTAAAATATCCTTATTTTTAAAAATCTTTCACTTATTTTTTATTTTTATTTCTTTCTCTTCTCAAATCTCCCCTTCATTTTTTTCTCGACAATTAACAATGGTGGCAGTGACAACAATAACATTCATCTTCTTCTTTAAGCTTTTATCATGTTAATAATCATTTCAAATTTTAAATCTAGAACGTTTTAAATAACGACAACTATTTAATAGATAAAGTGACAATAGTTTAGTAAAAATGAGGACAAAAATAAGTCTTTCTCTTTTTTTCTCTACCATAAACCCAAATTTGGTATGGGTTCATTATCCTTTTAGATTTAGACACTTATTTTAGATCTAGAATGATTTGAAATTCTAAAAAATAAAATAATAGGCCACAATTTAGTAGAGACAATAACTATAAGTTTTTTTTTATCCTTCATCTGTAATAAATCTAGATTATCGTCATTTTAAATTTGGATAATCTTTCCAAATCTAAATTGATTTGAAAATCTAAATGGTAAGACAAAGATGATGATTTGGTAAAGACGGCGACAATGATGATAACAATTGGTGTTAGTTTTAGCTTTATAATTCAATAACCCGACCTATAAAATTGATCACTCATATACTCTAATTGAAATTCATCAAAAAAATCATTCCAACCATTAAGTCTTGATAGTTGTGACAATTTAGATGCATTGACATGTGGTTGTTTAATTTGGTGCTTTATAAATGATTTCTCTATCATTTTTGATTTAATCATTTAATCTAATCTTGAGTCTGAAAATAAAAAGATTTCTCTGTCATTCCAAAAGCACGAAAACCATTTTAGCCTCGAATTCATATACACAAATTAATTCGGTATTTAACTCTTTAATTTCTTTTTGCCAAGTTCTCACTTTAATTTTTAAATAAAAACAAAATTTGAGCACAAAAAATAAAAACGAAAAACTAGAAGCTATATATATATATATGTATATATGTATGTATGTCAAGGTACCTTAAATAAGCGATCAGAGTTCTGACAGGGCTGCAGCGTACGGACGAGCGATTATTTTCAAGGCTGTCGTGTCTGGGTGGAGGACACCAATTAAATGAGTCCACCTAACCACCTCTTGCTTTCAAATTCTTTTCTTGGATCCAAAATTGCTATTTTGGTTCTTTTGCCCAGTAATTGCCAAAGTAAGACTGGTGTTAAAGTGGTAAAGAAAATATCTGTGATTCAGATTGCTCATTTATTATAAATTGTCAAATAAGTTTATTTTATTTTTAAATTTAAGTTTATATTAAATTATTATATTTTAAAAATAATTATATAAGCCATAATCCATCTACTAATACGAATTCTCCCTATACGTTACTATTATGCTATTGAAATTGAACTTAAACTACGTTATGTATTGAAACAAAGTTAGGGGAAGACTGCCCTAGATCTATAAGGTATATTTTAGCCCCCTTCTCTTCAAATGGGTCATTTTTACAGGGTAAATTTAGAAGAAGGCTAAGGCTTGCACCAACTATAGCCCGTGCTTGCCCCTCCCTAGATCTACCCTAAGTTACCTAGAATTGTAAATGTGCTTCTTGACACTTATGAAGTTCTCCAACTAGCTTGTTGATTGTTTGTTACTACTCCATGATTATATATATATATATTTATTGGGAGGTGATTGTTATTTTATAACGTTCTTTGGATATATCATTAGAAATCAACTCCCCTTCTTACAAATAAGAGAATTGATCTCTTGTCCGTATCGGGCAATCTTATATTACTTGACGCAAACCCCACAGAAGGAAAGAGTTGTTTCATGAGATGGGGTGCAAGAGAGGTGAGGAAATATGCGTAATAGGGGATGAGTGTTGAGATTAGGGGGGGGTGATGCTTACATCGAGCAACATAAGATTGTCTGGCGCGGATAATATATCAATTCTATTATAAATAATTAATAACTTTTATATTTACATTTGATGACATTAAGCATTAGCATACATAAGAATATAAATTCTTATGCTTAGTTGTTAATTAAATCAACTCCATTACCAACGAGTGACAAGCTTCAGTAATTTTTTTTTTTTTTTTTTTTTGGGGGGGGGGGGGGGGGGGGGGGGCACATTTTTGGCGATGGGGAGTTATTGGCAGTAGTAATTTTGTTGGGTATTCTGGCTTTTTATGCTACTAATTTTACTGGTTTCTTACCCTTCTATTTTAAATGTTGTCACAAAAAAACATGAAGTGGCAAAACCAATTTATGTCTGTGGTCATAAATGTTGTAGTAAGTAATCCATGGCCAATGCTTTTTTTGTGAAAAATTGGTTATGCAACTTTATGTTTTTAGCGACAAATCCTAATCACGTAAATTCTTTTTAGTGACGTGTTGTTTTGTGAGAAAATATCTATTGATGAGTTACAAGTGATTTCAGACCTAAATTAGGGTATCAAATTAAAAAAAAAAAAAGGAAGAATTATTATTAACATTTAATTAAAATAATTTTTAATTAAAATAATCAATAACATTTAATTTTTATTTTGATTTAATTAAGAATTTTTTAACTTAATTAAAATAATTTAAGTAAATCTAACGAAATTAGTAATGTGGGGCCATTTTCATTAAAAAAAAAAAAAAACCATAAGGGCTAATAAAAATATTTTCAAACCACGAGGGGTGATTTGGCCAATAACCCAAACCATAAGGGTTCTGGTGCATTTTACTCTCTTTTTTGATGAATATGCTATAAAAATTTAAAAAAATAAAATTTATCATATAAGGATTAATAGATTAAAAGTATATTAAGTAACATTAATTATGGTACCCTTAAAAAAAATTATATAACAATATCAACACAAATTTATGATAAAAGTAAAATAAAACTCAAATCAAATATATAAATAATAAATAAAAAAATTAAAAAAAAATCTATATATTAAAAAAATAATATATGGTGTTCAAATAATAAAAAATATTATTTTTTCAAATATTCCAATGTGTTTAGTAGTCCGATTCTCAAAAGAATGTTAGTGACTATATTTTTGTAAACAAATATCATTGTGTGACAATTTAACAAAAATGACGTATTTGGGGGCAAAATATACGCATATGTTGTTGACAAACATATTTTTGCAACAAATTTGATTTTTTTGCAAAGGAAACCTATAAAAAATTCAAGCTCTAATCAATATAGAAATATTCGCACAAATCACAGGATAATAATAATATAATGGACATGGATCTAGTCCAAAATCCGTGAGCTCCAGATTTGTTAGGATTCAAATCTATGCCGTCCAGTTCAGATATAAATGGATCTGGATGATCCATTAGTGCTAACAAATGTGGAGCAAATCTGATGGAATCCAAACTGATTACATACAGGCCTAAATAGAAGCGGTCCCTCCCGGGTTCATGAGTAAACTTAGTGGGAGGGGAGCATTCACAAACCTTTGTCAATAAACCTACCGGAAGCTCCTGGATTCATTTCGTGCGTGGTCGTCCTGTGTTGTGTAATCAGAAGAGAGTGCGTACAATTATTTGTGATGATTTCTTCAATTTGGGACACACGCTTTCAGTACCAATGGTTGCAACATTATTCGCCCAAAATGTCTCAATAATTTAATAGGTCAGCGTGACGAGCGCATGCCTTTTTTGGCACGACTTGTTGACTAAGGTCACATTTTTATTTTCTTTTTTAATAATTATATCTCTCTAATTTTAGAGAAGATCAATTTTCCTTTTTAATTTGATCTCTGAATAAATCAGATGCGATCATAAATTTATATACTCTTAAACGAACATGCGATCAATTCCTAATAAATGAGATATTTTTATCTTTATTAAAAGTTGATCTGTCGATATTTTTAAAAAAAATTTAAAAACTGTACCACTTGTGTTATACCTGGACGACCAAGGTCACATTTGAACTACAAAGCAGGCTAAGCAGCTGCACCACCAATTGTTGTTGCTTACAGCTATTGAGGATAAATAATGAATATTCAATATTAATCCATAAAATTGAGATTTCATCCCCTTCAGGAGATTGGGTCCATGAATTTATTAGCATTTGTGTGACATTGCATTATATATTTATTTTTAAGTGTCATGCAAAATATAAAAATAAAATTTACATATAATATATTATACTTTATGACGTGAAAATTATCATAGATCGATTTCCATCATCGTAGACTAATGGGTAGTGATGGATATCTTATTTTTTGAAAAATATTATTTCTCTGTTTTTGTTCTATTTTGTATCGTATTTTTTTTTTATTTTATTTTCATACAATCTAATATATAGATTTTAAAAGTTTCCTAACATAATTTGTTGGTACAAAATAAAAAACCCGAAGAAGAAAATCATTTTGCCTTTACAAATTTGTAAAGATATCATTAACCTTTGAAGGTGAAACATTCTATAATTAGCAGCGGTGGCCATCTGTCTGCCACTGCCATATATAGGAGTACTTAAAAAGCTCGATCGCTTGATAATCTCAACTCAGGCAATATGGTAATATATTGAGAATTGCTATTTTAAC
Organism: Diospyros lotus; assembly: GCF_014633365.1. Classification (NCBI taxonomy): domain Eukaryota; kingdom Viridiplantae; phylum Streptophyta; class Magnoliopsida; order Ericales; family Ebenaceae; genus Diospyros; species Diospyros lotus. The sequence continues at coordinate 25,728,143 of NC_068339.1, read as the reverse complement.
TTTGGATATAATTGATAACAAAAAAATCAATAATAATTATCAATAGTAATAATAATAATATATTAAGTGCGAGAGCAAATTAATTAAATTTTTGGTATTTAAATAATAGTTTTGTATAAGGAATAATATATATATATATATATATATAAAAGTGAGGAGTGGTATATAGGATCAGGTGGATGCGTCCGTACGTACAGAGTAAATGTACGTCTGATGAGGTTATTCAATTTGGAATCAGTGGGGTAGTTAAATATCATAAAAAATCTCATTCACTGGTATCACCCACCGCCTCCCGGCCCCCTCTTTCCATCCATCCATGTTGACCATGTCAATTATTATATATTTTCTTCACCCTCCTCCTCCTCCTCCTCCTTTAAAAGATTGGTTTGGTTTGGTTTGGTTTTGTTTTGTTGAGGAGGAAATTTATTTGGATGTTAAGGAAATTAATGGTGATCATATGCATGCTTCCTTCTTGTTTTATAGATAATATGGATCTTTTGTTCATTTAATGTTGAGATTTCTTTCTTGTTTCATAACATTCCATTTAAGTAATAGATGTTATTGTCATAATAAATTTGAATCAACTTATAAACATAATAGATTTAAGATTCGAACCTTAGTTAATACAATTTAACTCTTGAATCGTTGGTTTGTAATCGCAATGATAAAAAAAAAAAATGAATCAAGAGTTAGTGTTAATTAAATTCTAATCCTTTGATTATTCAGAATGGAGGATTAGGATTTAATCTTAACCCTTTTTGTTAAGAAAATATATAATTTAATGATATACATTAAATTTTATACTTAATTCCATTCTTAATCAAAATTTAATTAACATCGATCATCTCTGATCAAATGCATTTATTTATTGATGGATGGATATATAAATTCACCTCAACACCCGGCCGTGTAGGTAAATTTTTTTCATGCCCTCTATATCTACCTCAACCATGGCAGCTCTGGCCTCCTCGTCTCTCTTTCATTGCATTACATTTACACCCCTCTCTCTCTCTCTCTTTCTGTCTCTGAGATATGGAGTTGGTAGACATTGCTATTCTCTGCTTCGCAGCTCTGTTTATTCGTCTATGGTGGCGATACTGGTCGGCTACCGGCGGTGGAAGGAAGAACCTCCCGCCGGGACCGCCGGGGTGGCCGATAGTGGGCAACTTAGTGCAAGTCATCCTCCAACGCCGACCGTTCATCTTCATAGTGCGAGATTTACGTCAAAAGTATGGCCCCATCTTCACCATGCATATGGGGCAGCGAACTCTCGTTATCGTGACCAGCTCCGAGCTCATCCACGAAGCCTTGGTGGAGAGAGGCCCTCTCTTCGCCAGCCGGCCACCGGACTCTCCCATCCGCCTCCTGTTTAGCGTTGGAAAGTGCGCCATTAACTCCGCCGAGTACGGCCCGCTCTGGCGCTCTTTGCGGCGGAACTTCGTGACGGAACTGATCAACCCCGCCAGGATCCGGCAATGCAGCTGGATCCGGAAGTGGGCCATCGAGAACCATATGCGGCAGCTCGAGGCCGTGGCTCGCCGCAAGGGATCCGTCGAGGTGATGAGCACCTGCAGGCTCACTATCTGCAGCATTCTCATATGTCTGTGTTTCGGGGCGAAAATCTCGGAAGATCGGATTAAGGAAATAGAGACGGTGCTGAAAGATGTCATGCTCATGACCACACCGAAGCTGCCGGACTTCTTGCCCGTGCTCATGCCGCTGTTCAGCCGGCAGCTGAAGGATGCCAAGGAGCTGAGGAAGAAGCAAATGGAATGTCTGGTTCCTCTGTTGAGGAACAGAAAAAGGTTTCTTGAGAGTGGAGGAAAACCTGGCAGAAGCTTTTCGGAGATGGTGGTGAGTGTGAGGGTTTAGTATTTAGGATTTTAGTTCAGATATTCGGTCTAGTTTCACTAAATGGGGCTTTTAACTCGAGGGCTGAAGGGCAAAAAAATTACAACTTTAATTGGCTCTACTTAGGTTTTCAACAATGAAATGCAAGTAAAAGTGAAATTGTAAATTTGCCATAACCCAATTCTTGAATTTCTGCGATTGACTATTAATTTAATTCAAATTTGTTTTTTTTTGTCTCATTTTGACAGAGCCCGAGTGGAGCGGCTTACATCGACTCGCTCTTTAAACTGGTTCCACCCGGCCGGGGCGAGTTGGGCGAAGAGGAACTCGTCACGCTTTGCTCGGAGGCTATAAACGCCGGAACGGATACCAGCGCGACGACAGTGGAGTGGGCTTTGCTTCATTTAGTGCTGGACCAAGAGATTCAAGACAAGCTGTACAAAGAAATCGTTGCTTGCGTGGGAAAAGACGGCACCGTCACCGAAGAAGACGTGGAGAAGATGCCGTATTTGGGAGCGGTGGTGAAGGAGACTTTCCGCCGCCACCCTCCTAGCCACTTCGTCTTGTCTCACGCTGCCACGACTGAGACGGAGCTCGGCGGCTACAAGATTCCGGCGGACGTGAGCGTGGAGTTCTACACTGCGTGGGTGACGCAGGACCCGGGATTGTGGGAGGACCCGGAGGAGTTCAGGCCAGAGAGGTTCCTTGACGGCGACGGCGTGGACGTCGACGTGACGGGGACGAGAGGGGTGAAGATGGCGCCGTTCGGCGCAGGCCGGAGAATCTGCCCGGCGATGACTCTGGGGACGTTGCATGTGAACTTGCTGCTTGCGAGGATGGTGCATGCTTTCAAGTGGGTCCCGGTTCCGGGTGCCCCGCCCGACCCGACTGAGACTTTCGCATTCACTGTGGTGATGAAGAACCCTCTCAAAGCGGTCATTCTGAGTAGGTGAAGGACTTGAAGTCTGTGGACTGTGGTACTGTTTTCATAGATGCTTGCTCATAAATTAGTAATAGCACATATATATACATATATATTGTGAGTCTATAATGACTACCCTAGCTATATATAATTATTAATTATATATATGTTTGAACTATTATGTCCTTCCACTGAGCTCTTGTATGATATAAACTAATGAACATGGTGGTTTTTTAATTTTATTCCTTAAAAGAAGGTTGAATTCATGGTTTGATAATGCCTTGTAATTAGGGATTATATTTAATTTGGTAAATTAAATATGACATAGCTTGTCACGTAACAGTTAATAGTGACAATAATAAATAATAATTTCCAATTGAAACTAAATAGTAAAATAAGTATCCTTATTAAACAATTTAAACAATATAAATTTGAATATGATCATATAACTCGTAACAGTAAATAATGACAATAATAAATAATAATTTACAATTGAAACTAAATAATAAATTAAGTCTCTCTATTAAACAAATTAAATTGTAAAATTGAATTTCAAAACACCAGTAACGTTTCATATTTTTTTTTTATAACTTATTTTATTTATTAATATTATTTAATTTCTTATATAAATTCAAGAATTATAGCTCTTCATGCCACCTTCAGGTAAAAAAAGTCTTATGAGAGACTTAGGCTGGAAGGACCAAATACGCAAAGGCCCAAACAGGCGTGTAATGGGTTCAGGCCACGATTAAAGTAAGGCCTATTTTTGAAAAAGAGGTTTAAAGACAATGAAGAAAATTAAGAGAGAAAGCCACAAACAAACAACCTAGGAGACATAAAGGTCTTCGAGAGACCTTCTTAGCAATAAGCCTAGAAGATAAACTCTCTTTGGAGACCTATTCGGTTGGAATTCAAAAATTCACCCCTCTTTAGACTTTTCTTTTCTCGTGGAGTATTCCAAAGGCAAATGTGTAAATTATTATCTCTACGATTTTTTTTTTTGAAAGTCTGAATAACTAATCCTAAGATGGTTGGATACTTTGTCACTTATCGCCCACCACCTCTTTAAATAGGAGGTCAATCTCACTCTCTAGGTATGCGAAAGATGCTACACATAATTCTCTCCAAATTTTTCTAATTTCCAATAAATCTGACTTAAGTATAGGATGGTTTGCATTGGGAATACCCCTTTAATCAACTTCTTTTTTGCAGTACCTTGATGACTTGAAAATGATTTCTCAACATGTAAATTTATTGTCATATTCAAACAACAACAATTAACATTGTCTATGAGAACCCAATCAAAAAGCTTAGAAAAAGACAAATGGCATACACTAAATCTCAGATTGTTGAAAACTGACGAAGTAGTGAGGAACATAATGTTCAATCTCTCGAAAACCTCCAAAGATCGCAAACGACTCTCCTAGTGAGAGCTCTAAGAACCCCCAAGCGGCTCTTTCGATTGTCCATTTCGAAGAGTATGAGGCACTATAAAGACAACATGACGAAAGTGCTCAAACTCTTTAAGAAATGGTAAGCTTCCTATAGCATATCATTCCCCATACTCCACTTCCATAAACTCTGTAGAACTTTGTGGCAAGGAGACAACTTGAACACGCTTTTGTCACCTGAGAAAGTCTTCTGCTCCTAGAAGCTTCTTAGGAGGAAAGCACTTGGGAGACTCTCCCATAGCTATCTCGATGTCAGGAAGAAGATGTGTTGACCAAAAGGGATAGGGTTGTGAGAGAACCTCCTAGAAAGAAGAAATACCCGAAGATTATTGAGAGCATGATTGTCGAAAAAGATTAGGATCCTTTGAAAAATCAGCTTAGAAGAACCCATAAGGTTAGGAATTAGTCCATATTTAGTGCCCGAGAAACATCAGACGTGAAGAAGATGATTGAAAAGATACTAGAGCAAAAAAGGTTGGTACCAATCGGAAAGAACCAACAAAGGAGAAAAATACCTTTCACCCTGGAGATTATGGAAAAATCTTTTTTGTCAAATTTTAAGATGCCCCAATTGGTCACTTATTTTGGAAAAAGAGATCCCCATGATCACATCCAAAATTATGAGTCCCCAGTGTTACTCCATGGCTAGGATGATGCAATCATATGTCGTGTTTTCCTCTTCCACCATTGTTCTAGTTGGCTTTCATCACTTACTTCCTCTTCCAAAAAGAAAGAATGAAACACAAAAAAAGAAATTACAAAACAATCCTATTCTATAGGAGGTTGGCTTTCATTGCTTGCTTCCTCTTCCACCATTGTTCTAGTTGTCCTTTAGGCAGTGGTCTTGACTCTGCTAGTGGATTGCATAGCTGACTTGAATTTAGCTAGCCCTCATTCCACTTTGACCTGCCTTTGCTCCCATCTTTCAAGTCTCTATATCATTCCCTCTTGGTTGCTTATGATTGTGTTGATGGAACTTATTAGGAACTCTCCTAAGGGTATTCTGGTCATATTTTAAGGAGTGGGACCAGAAGTTTGAGGATTTGGAGGATTGGAAAAGGTGGCTTGAGCTAGACGAGGAGTAGATCGTGAAGGTCTAGCCTTTTGAGTGGGAAGAGGATTCTACTCATGGTGTTCTGGGTGGTTTCTATAGAAGGCATATTCTAGACTCCATTTTCACACTTAATTCTCATTCTTTTTAGGGTTTGGCTCGAGTAAATATCAAAAGAAGAGTGAGGGATAGACCTTCCATGCAAAAGACCATGGATGGTTTGAAATTTAAGAGTGACAAACACCCCAAATGGAAGCTTGCTAGATGATTTAGCAATTACAAAATCATTCATTCTAGAGAATAGGAAACAAGGAAGGTTGAATTGAGTATTGTTTATGGCACATCACATAAGTTCTAGGTCTGAATAGATGACAAAATGAAAAGACCCACCCCTAATATTTATGGATATGGTGATAAAGTGGTGAAGGACCCTATGTTCTGGGTCTAAGAACTGATGAGAGCCTAAGTGGTTTATATAGCTAGGAAAGTTTCTTTCTTTCCTGTGAGTGTTAACCATATTTCATCATAATCTAATTCTAGGTCATCTATTACTGGTATTGCCAAAAATACAACAATTAAAATTTATGGTGTAAGGTCCACACGAGCTCGATGTTGGGTGAAGTGAGGTTGTCGTAAGAGAAGCCGTCTCAAGGGAGTTTGCCGTAAGGATGCCCGCCGCAAAGATTTCGCCACAAGCTTCTTTGTCACAAAGATCTTCCTTCGCCACAAGATCTTATCCACAAGGCTTCACCACAAGCTTTTTTGCCACAAGCTCTTTCGTCACAAGGTCTTTACTATAAGCTCTTTCTCCACAAGCTCATTTGCCATAAGCTTTGGTTTTCACCACAAGGTCTTACCGCAAGGCTTTAACTCCGCCACAAGGTCTCATCGTAAGGTTTTGCCTTCGCCGTTAGGTCTTGCCGCAAGATTTTGCCTTTGTCGCTAGGTCTCGCAGCAAGGTCTTGGCTTCATCGCTAGGTCTTGCCATAAGGTTTTTGTCTTCGCCACAAGGACTCGCCACAAGGTTTTGACTTCGCTACAAGGTCTCACCGCAAACTTTTACCTCTACCACAAGGTTTTGGCTTTGCCTCTAAGTCTCGCCGCAAGGTTTTGGCCCTGTTGATACTCAAAAATGGGTCAGAAGGCTCGCGAGAATCCTTGCCCATGACGACCATCCGATGCTTAAGTCAGTACCAGATCCAGGTAACTATTCACAAAAACAGTGAAAGTGCAGTCAAAGTGTCAAAGATTTTATCGAAATTCGGAGTCCCCTTTAATATCTTGTAGCTGGGTATTTATAGGGCATGATTCTCAAGGATGGCTAGTGCTGACACGTGGCAATTACTAAATGGGGTCAAATTTAACAAAAGGGGGAGATTGCCACGAAGCCTCGAATTTCATGCTTATTTAGGCAAAACATATCACATAAATTTTTGGGGGAAGACTACTCACCTTGTTCTAGTTGTTTAAGCTCTCGAAATTCTTGCCTTGCCTTAAGACTCGTGCCTTGATATTTTTCCTGACCAAAATTTTAGGAAAAATTAATAAAATTTAATTATTTATTTTTCACAATTTTTTTCCTATTTTTCTTTTTTTTTTCCCTTTCTTTTTCTTACCTTACACGCCCACACCCACTTGCCCAAAGTCGATCATTTTCTCCAATCTCCCTTTGGCTGGGCAGCCACTGGTTTGCCTCGAATCCCTTATTTTCTTCCTTCATTTTGCTCTATTATTCATTCCGAACACGATAAGCTCATCGGTGGCTCAAAAAGTAGACTAAACACCCCCAAATTCGCTAATTATAGTGCGTCTTCAGTGGGTCTTCCAATTTTCCGACCATGCTCGAAACCCTTTCAAACCAACACCAAAATCTCTAGAACTTTTTAGAAATCTTCTTCTTCCCTTGGAGATCAAAACCTCTCTATCAATATCCCTCAATTTCTCCCCAAATGCTTGGATTTTTCAACTGAAAATCAATGAAGCCTTCGGCTAAAAACTTAGCTATTTATAGGCATTTCTAGCCATTTCTTTGGCCAATCAGGCGGCTTCCTTACCTTGGACCTTCCCTCTTAGGTCATAATGGCCCTAATCGGCCTTCTGAACATCAATTTGACGTCCCAACTAGCGGCCACAGTATGACTGCTAGTGGTTTGCACGTTTCACACCTACTTTGCACTTTAGTTCCTCCACTTCTTCCTTCTTTCACTTTGACCCTTTGCCCTCAGGTCCTTCAATTTCAAAAAAAAATTACTTTAGCCCCTATAACTTTGAAAAATTACACTCAAATACACAAATTTTTAGGTATTACACTTATTTCCCGTATGATTGACACAATTTGATAAAAATATTAAACAAATTAGATTAAATAATGCTAGAGAATCTTGCAATGGTTTTATCCACTCGTTTTTTCAACAATTAGGGGTTTTCAACAATCAAGTCGTGTTGGTACACCCTAACAAAATGGGGGTTCTCGTGTGGAAACATTAACATTTTTTCAATGTTGCCCATGCTATTTGTTTTCAATCTAATATTTCTTTACATTTTTTTGGGTGGATGTATTTTACATGCTGCATATCTTATTAATCATTTACCCATTACTATTTTATGTGGTAAAACTCCACATGAACTTTTGTTTTTCTAAACAACCAATTTATAATCATCTCCGTGTGTTTGGCTATCTTTGTTATGCTAAAAACCTCAATCTTTTCCACAAGTTTGGCACCTGTTCCTCTCCGAATGTTTTTTTAGCATGCCCACCTTGTCAAAAAGGTTACAAAATATACAATTTAAAGTCTAAAAAGATTTTTCTAAGTCATGATATTATTTTTCAAGAGTTTGTTTTTCCCTTTGAGTCTATGACTTTGGTCCTCTCCATCCATAACTATACCTATACATCCAGTCTTGCCAGATGATCTTTTTCCTTCAAGCCCATCCATTCCACCCACCATCTCCAACACTTCCCTATCCCCAAATACTAACCCTACGCAAACAACAGGTTAGTCTAAACAACCTACATTTCTTAAGGATGCACGTGGTTGTCAAAGGATACACATATGTTGGAGGCATTGACTATCATGATACATCTACTTGAATTGCTAAGCTTACTAGTCCCCACACCAATTAGATGTTCATAATGCCTTTCTTCATGGTGAGTTAAATGAAGAAGTGTACATGTCTTCGCCTCCTAGCTATAGACGTAAGGAGGAGTACTCCCTCATATATCATCTCTATAAATCACTTTATGGACTCAAACAACCATCTACACAATGGTTATCCAAATTCTCTACACCACTTTATTAACCATGGGTTCATTTAATCTCAAGCTGATCACAGTCTCTTTGCTATTCATTGTGGTGTTGCTTTTGTTTTCATTGTTTATATTGATGACATTATTATTATCGGTTCTGACTCCATTATTCTTGCTCATGTCAAAACTTATTTAATCTAGCAATTCCACATCAAGGATATGAGACCTCTCAAATATTTCCTTGGAATTGATGTATTTTTCAATCCCAGCATAACTACACCTTTGATCTTTTACAAGATTCTAGTGTTACAGGCTATCATACCTCTGATTTTCCCATAGAGAAAAATCTGAAGCTCTCACCATTCGATGGAGCACCTTTTAAAGATCCATCTGTCTATCAACGACTTGTTGGTTGCCTTATTTACTTGACTGTTACTCGCCCGAACATTGTTTACACTGTCAATATTCTTAGTCAGTTTATGCATTGGCCTAGATAGCCTTATTTACTTACAGCTCAACGTCTAATCCAATATCTAAAGTCCACTCCTAATCAAGGGATTTTGATGTCTTCTCGGTTGACTCTAGTTCTACTTATTGTGATTTTAATTGGGTTAGTTATCCTATGACATGTCATTCCATCAATGGCTTATGTGTTTTTTAAGCAATAGCCCCATTTTATGGAAAATCAAGAAATAAAGTATTGTGTCTCGTTCTTCTACTCAGTTTGAATATTCATGCTATGACTGCTACCACGTGTGAGATTATTTGGCTTTATTATATTTTCTGTGATTTTGGTGTTCAATTTCTATCTCCCACACCATTATTTTGTGATAATCAAGTTATTTTGCATATTACTACCAATCTTGTCTTTCATGAACACATGAAACACATTGAGATTGATTATCACTTATTCGGAAAAATTTTCACTAACATATTAATTATTCTACCAAAATTTCATCAGCTAACAAGTTGTCAATATTTTCATCAAGTCCCTTAAAGCTCTATAATTTCGTATCATCCATTCCAAGTTGCATTTATAACATGAGTGTTGGCATAATTAGTATGATCCACAATTTTTAAGATAGTTTTCTAGTTAGGATTTCTTTTATATTTTTGTACAAAGCTTTAGTTTTTTTTTTTTATATTACTTGTATATAATCTTGTAAAGACATTATTATCAACACAATTTAGAGGAATTTTCTTCTATCAATATATATATATATATATATATGTGATTGAAGCCAACCACTACAATAGCCAAGCTGATAGCATCCCAAGCCTCAAGTACTACTACACCTCGGCAGGATCATTGCCTTGAGATGGTCTTTCATCACAACAGTGAAAGTTGACTCCTCCGTCGGGTCGGGCGGGGCACCCGGAACCGCAACCCACTTGAACGCCTGCACCATCCTGGCAACCAACAAGCTCACATGCAAAATCCCCAGACTCATTGCCGGGCAAATCCTCCGCCCGGCCCCGAACGGCACCACCCTCACCCCTCGCGCCCCCGTCAAATCCACGTCCACCCCGTCGCCGCTCAGGAACCTCTCCGGCCGGAACTCATCCGGGTCCTCCCACAAACCCGGGTCCTGGGTCGCCCACGCAATGTAGAACTCCACGTTCGCCCCCGCCGGAATCCTGTAGCCGCCGAGCTCCGCCTCTTCCATGGCGGAGTGGGACAAGAGCAAGTGGCTCGGAGGGCGCCGCCGGAATGTCTCCTTCACCACCGCCCCCAAATAAGGCATCCTTTCCACATCTTCTTCTTTGACAATTCCATCTTTTCCGGCAAAATCCATTATTTCCTTGTAAAGCTTTTCTTGGATGTCTTGGTTCAACACCAACTCAAGCATGGCCCATTCCAGCGTTGCTGCCGTGGTATCCGTTCCGGCATTGATCACTTCGGAGCAGAGCGTCACGAGTTCGCCGTCGCCCAACCGGCCACGCCCCGGCGGCTCAAGATGAAACAGAGAATCAACATAAGCCTCGCCAATGGGGCTCGCCATCTCCGAGCTAGGGTTTCCATTTCTCTCCACGAACGCCTTCCTCTTCCTCACCAGTGGAACGAAGCATTCCATTTGCTTCCTCCTTATCTCTTTCGCCTCTTCGAACTGGCGGCGAAACAGTGGCATGAGCGACGGCAAGAAGTCTGGCAACGTCGGAGTTCCGATCTTGATCACGTCTCTTTGGACGGCTTCGATTTCCCTGACCCGATCGTCCGAGATTCTTGCGCCGAAGCATAAACAGAACAGAATGCTGAAAACTGTTAGCCTGCAGTTGCTCATCACTTCAACAAATCCCTTCTCCGAAGCCTCGTTTACAAGTCTCTTCAGATGGTTTTCGATCGCCCAGCTTCGGATCCAACTGCATTGTCGGATTTTTGCTGGGTTCACCTATTAAGATCAGAATAATATCAAATTTGAATTATAATAAATTGATTTACCTGGTTCTTCTAAACATGAGTTCAACTTCCAGGTACCTTATATAGAAACTGATTTTGTTGTTCTCAATTAGCCAGTTAGTAGGCAAGGTCTACGGGGACAAAACGACGATTTTGCCGAATGGCTAACCAACACTAACTTTTCTTTCTATGATTGTTTTGAGTAAAGTATTTCTTCTAACATTACCAATTGGGCGACGAAGTTCCGGCGCAGATATCGCCAGAGAGGGCCGTACTCGGCGGCGTTAACTGAACATTTTCCGAGACTAAAGAGGAGGCGGATGGGGGACTCCGGCGGGCGGCTTGCGAAGAGAGGGCCCTTCTGGACAAGGGCTTCGTGGATGAGATCGGGGCTTGTTACGATGATGAAAGTTCGTTGGCCCATTTGCATGGTGAAGATGGGGCCATATTTTTCACGTAAATCACGCAATATGAAAATGAAGGCCTTGCGACGGAGAAAGACTTGCTTCAAGTTGCCCACTATGGGCCAGCCCGGCGGCCCCGGCGGCAGATTCTTGGCTTCGCCGCCGGTGCGGCACCAGTATCTCCACCATGAACGAAGAAACAGAGCGGCCAAGCAAAGAATAACAAGCTCTATGAACTCCATTGGAGAGAGGTTCAAAGATAAGATGGATAGATAGAGACAGTGAGGAAGAGCAAGGTCGTGCTTTCCTTCATATGAGTGATTTCAATTTATAGTAATGTTATTTTTTTATTATATTAGAAAAATACATTTTGTACAAAGCTTTTACATATAATACATAATATTTTTCTTAATATTAAAACTAAACTAACTTTACCCACTAAGCCAAAAAAAAATAAAATCATTAAAATATGATTATTCTAAAAATATATGTTATACAGCTAGCTGTTATATATAAAGTATGATTTCATTTATTGAATGTTTGAATGGGCAGACATCAGAGATGGGAGTATAGGGTTTTGATTGTGAATTGTTAACAACGATAGTCATGAGCTAGAAATGTGATGTGTCCTTCAACAACTCCAATAAAGCAAAGATAAAGAAACTCATCGTAAGTTATATTTAAGACATAAATTAAGTAACAAACAAGTGATACGTTAGACTTAATATTAGTAGATCACGAGTTCAATATTTGATCTAGACGAGAGCTAAAGGTCTACTGTGATTTATTTTCTCTGTCAAAATCAAAGACACTAGTGGTGAAAGATCATGCAAGGACAATAATTTCAAGAGATTGATGCACAATTCATATTAGTGTATATATATATATATATGCTAAATATTTCAAATAGAATATATGTTTGGTTAGGAAAAATAATTATTAGAATCAATTAATGAGTGATTGGTTTAATTTGGCATTTAATAAATTCAAAGTAGCCTGTGATCATTAATGTTGAGCTAAATATGCTATGCTTTAATTTCTGTGGCCCTTAATGTATTGCCATGTTTGTTTTGCTTATTTGCCTATGATTCCTTTGTGAACCCTAAGATAACAGAGGGATTATTCATTTCATTGGTCTCAATGCTATAATTGATCAAATTACACTTTCAGTTCGTTTTTGTAGGAGTTTTAAAATATGGTTCTATTTTTTAACATCATAATATCACAATTGATATCGAGTTTTAATATAAAACAAACACTACAAGTTTAGATAAGATCTAAGAAATTGTTATTTTTTTATAAACCCATCTTAATAATATTAAACTATGTATGTTAAACAAGTTGAGCGACTTGTAAACTCATCTGGCTTGTTTGCTTGTTTTTTTAGATAAAATCGAGATGAGTCCCATCATGATTGGACCCACAACCAATTCAAAAAAAAGCTTGACACAACTCAGGCTTGGTAGCTCAAGAGTCCGCTCTTTGAGCTTGGCTCGTTAGAATCATCTTAAATTTATTTTTTAAAATAAAAAAATTAGTACCAATTAAAAAGTAGAAAATAAAAAATTATATCTTAAAATTGACGGCCTAAAAAAATTTATATCTCATACACAAAAAGTCATAATCATCTTAAACAAATGCTAAACGTATATTTTTTAAATGAGTAACATTGGACCACGAATGGTTGGACTTTTTATAATTTTTAAATATTTATAAATTTTAAAATAGTTTTAAGAGTAATTGAATCATTAGAAAACTAGAAAATAGAAATTATTAAAAGGTAAAAATTTTAATTTTCAAACTTTTAACTTTTAATTACTAACATTTAAATTCTAAGTTTTTATTAAGTAGAATTTGTATTTTTAAAAATATTTATATATCTTATTCATTAAATAAATAAAAATAATTTTTTGAAAGTAATTTAAAAACTGTATAAAAAACAAACTAGCTTGTCAACCTTCTTTTGAACTAGGCCTATTCAGGCTTGTGAGCCTAAGCTCGACCTTTGCTAGCAATTCGACAAACGAGAAATATTCATAACGGTAAAAGTACGAATATTATTCGACTTGATATATTTTAAATACGGTCAAAAATTCATCATTCAAAAAATATTCGGTAAAAACTTAATTCTTGTTTAATGCGTTTTAACTAAATAAATTCGATAATAAAAATTCGACATATTTATATATATATATATACAAACATATTCCTAATAAATAAAAGAACAACTCATTAAACATAAAAATATAATTTTATATTTTTACCAATATTACAAAATAAGAATTGTTAAGATACGATAGAGACATGAGAGACATGTATGCGAGAAATGAATAATAATATTTATTAATATTTAAAAATAATTAATGGAGATGTGGGTGGAATTAGAAAGTGAGAAATTAAAAAGAATGAGACATGTTTCTTTAGTGGTGATTATAAATATATTAAATAATAAAACTATCATGAGCCATTAGTTATAATAATAATAAAAAATCTTATTGTCAGTTTGTTGCACATGCCCTGTCAGTAGGCAACAAATCTTATGGAGATAGGTGTTTTATACTTCTTAAATTTAAAATGCGCAAATTAATCCAAATATTTTAAAAATATGCAAGTATAATACTTTTGATAAAAAAATAAAATAATTCGCGTATAATACCCGAATAATTTGATAAATTGCTAACAAGAGAGCTCGACTTGCCCTAGACAAGCTCATGGGTCAAGCTGGGGTGTTTTGTTGATAGATTGGCTCTTCTGTTTAGAGCTAATGGACGAGTCAAGATTGGGCTAAGTAGGGCTAATCTGACCTGTTTTGACATGTTTAGATTAAATATTTGGATTGTATGGATATTTTTTCCCTAATTGTATAAACATTCTTTATCTTCTCAAATTCATTTTTTTTTTAATTTTTAGATTCTCATATATTATTTACATATAGTTGTAATTAAAATATATTTTATGTAACTTAAAAATAATTTGATTCGCAATAAAATTTTATAATTATAATCTATTTGGATAAAAGGACCAATTGGTCTTTTGACAATTAATTCACAAAATATGTTATTCACAATTTGACATACCAAACATGGGATTGATATTACTCCAAGTTATATGTTTTTTACCAAACACGAGACAACATTATTTAATTCTATTATTTTTTATCCCATTACTATTTAATCAAATACCAAATGAATTGTTTGTGCTTTGTTCCTTTTTTTTTTCCTCTAAAAATATGTTCAAATACATATACACGAATTTGATACAATTGAAAGATTTTAGCCTAACTTAGGCCTAGTGTAAAGCTCAACTAAAGCCCAACAAAGATTCCATGTCGAGCCCATATTTGACTTATTGGGGAACCTTAAGCCATGTGGGTTCATGCCTAAGGTTCACTTTTTGTTTTTTACTCTTAAGCACTATTTTTTTTTTTAATTCACATGGAGTATTTAAACTTTGTCCAACTAATTCCTAGAGATGGGTGACATTTCCCTTCTAATGCACCATCTGGTTAAATTTAGATATGGTCATAATCTATACATACTTAGATTTGGACATTCGGGACCAAATGTCAGGTTTTTACTCCAACAGTGCTCCTTAAATGTCTTGTTGCTCGCCAAAAATTTGTTCAACTTCAAAATGCTCACTACACTTATTGAACGAGAATCACAACAGCCCTTATCACCATATCTCCCCCCCCAAAGCCATCAACAACAACCAAATTCGATAGTTGCCAGACATGGAAAATGCTGAATCGGGCGAAGAAGAACCACCAATAGTGGCGACGACTAGTGGAGGCGATGGTTGTGAATAAAACGACAACGAGGAGTGAGAGGCTGGAGAGCGATGCTACTGTTACTGTTGGGAGCGATACAGATAATGAAGCAAGAAATAGAGAGATCGATGGGGAGAGCGATACTATTGAAGTAAATTCGGGTTGTATACCTAGGTAGATCTGCCCCTAACAGGTTTCGAATCTAGTGCCAGATCTAGATCCAGACCCGAATCTGGATCTACAACCCTTGTGTGTGGTTGCAGAAGAAACAACTGCTAATGGCAGTTGAAAGCCACTTCCTCCATTTCATGAAGGAAATGGGTAGATGGTTTTCTTCTTCTAGAAGCCTCTCGTATACCCATTTTTTTAAGAGATACTCTCAAGAATTACAAATTAACTCTGTATGTGTGTGACTCTTACGTTGTGAGTACAAATGACATCCACTATGATTTCGTTTACACCAGTAACTCAACCATTTGATCATATCTCCGCTATATAACCAGGTAAGTTTGGTTTGATTTAATGTCTTATTTGGTTTATTTTTCCAACATTAGCATCAGAGTATCTAAGGTTGTTTTCTGGTTAAGAAATTGGTGTATATTTCTTGTTGAATAAAGCATATATATAATATATGCATACACACAATGTTGTTTTTATGTATACACACAAAATGTGTAAACCAAATCAGAGAGAAGAAATACCAGATATCTGGTGAAGAGAGTTTGTCGACCATTCTCTTTGTAAGGATGATCGTCGCAACGTCTATCTTTTCTGGCGACTGCAACGACTGCCAATAGCTTGGCTTTTTTCGTCTTCTCTATGCGACTTCGTGTCTGCAAATGGTAAAGACAATGATGAAGATGATCAGATGTGTTGCTGGTAGTGGTAGTGCAATGAGCAAGAAATTAAGCTTGCATAGAAAATGGTTTTTTTGTTTTGAGTTTTCTACCGTTCATAAATACATAAGAAAAAGTGTTCTTGAATGTTTATAAAGTATTTTCTCTGCCCATATTTGTCTGCAGATGTAAAAGAGAAAATGTAAGTTGAAACGTAAGAAGTTAAAAGCAAATTGAAATTGAAATGGCTTAGGGTTTCTCCATTTTATCAAACTCATCTTTTCAATTTAAGGCCATGTTTGTCAGCTTATTAATTCAAAATTGAAATCCAATTGAAGTGCCCTGTGGTTTGGATTCAATTTCAATTTCAAGAGTGGGTTTGTGATTTAAGGCCTTGTTTGGCTATCTTTAAATTTAAAAAATATTTTTGGCCTAAGGTTTGTTTGGCCTATCTATTAAATAAAAAATTATGAATTATTTTTTTATGATAATTTAATTCAAAAAATAAATATTGTGATTAGTTAACAATAAAATAAAATAACTATTATTATTAGTTAATAATAAATATTTTACTGTAGCATATTTTGAGATTATTAGTTAACCATAAGTGGATGTGTCCATAACATACATTTTTATTTTGTACAAAATTGTCTAAAGAATTTGTTTGTCAAATTTTTACTCTGTCATTTTTTCTTTAATTTATTTTTAAGAAAATGACATGAGTGCGAATCTCAAGAATCATCCGAACTGCTGCCCATAGAACCCAAGTTATGGAAATGAAAATGCAGCTAAATGATTGTCGGATGATGGAATGACAAAATATACATAAGCACATCATTACTGTGTGTAATATGATACGAGAACTTATATTTGCAGATTATAGAGGATTATGGACTGATAAAACACAATATCAATTTTTGTTTACCACGTTGTTGCCACATGATAAAGTGTTAATGGCTAGTGTCTGGGAATTTGGTCATCCAAATTTTTGTTGGATATTATGTTTCTTCTTAAATGCATACAGAAGAAGAAAAATTGTAATGACCTTATATCTAAGTAGCTTGCCAATAGATATTGTTAGTTATATTGCTCATAGGACTCCTAGAGTCATTTTCCATGATGTCATTCATGCAATTCCTCGTATGACTAGACTTATTGAGTAATGTATTGCTCAATTCATGTATCTAGTCTATTTTACTTTTGTAGCAAATTTCTAATCTATGTGTTTATTATTTCATATTATGAAATGAATTATGATTAATTATTTAATCTTTGTGATTAAATATGCATATTTATTATTTGTTATTTAATCTTTGTGATTAATTGTTTATTAAATGGGATTAAGATGTTCTCAAAATTTGTTTTCGAGGTAAGGAAAAATATAATTTATAATATTTAGACAATTGGAATATAAGAAATGATTGGAAACATAGTGAACTTTTGACCCTGTATCAAGTTGAATATTTATTGTTAATTTTATTTGATAAATGTGTGAAATGTATGACATTAATGAAATAAATCTTGAGTAGATTATTCATGAGAATGGCTTCTTTAAAGAACATAATTGCTGATTTGATAAGAGGCAAAAAATTAAATGGGGATAATTATGAAATTTGGAGTATGAAAATCTAGTATGTTCTTGAGGAACAAGAGTCAATAGAATCTCTAAATCAAACAATGGTGAAATCTGCTGAAGGAACCACTGCACAACATAGGAGGGATAGAAAGGTTTACAATGTTTGGAAGAAAAAGAACTCCATTACTCGCATTACGTTACTCAACAGTATGGAGAATGACATTATGCGAGAATTCAAGAAGTATGAGTTGACTCATGAAATGTGGAATGCTCTTAAAGAGCAATTTGGGGCGACGTCAGTTGCAAAGGTAAAGCAACTAACTGTTAAGTTTGATACATATAAAAAGTGCCCAAACCACAACACGAGGCAACATCTTCGAGAGATAACCAATATGGTCAATGAACTTAATGATGCTAGTGTAAACCTTACTACTGAACAACAAGTACAAGCTGCCATCAGATCTCTACCCCATAACTGGGAGCATATAAAAATTTATCTTACTCATAATGTGAACATAAAGACAATGATCGATACTTCACACCATTTGGAGTTAGAGGAGGATCGTATTGAGGTCTCTAAACCTAATGGTGACATTTATATGATGGCATCTAGCTCCAAAGACGCTCCTAAGTTTAAACGTAAATTTTCTCACAAATGAAAGAAAGAGAATTATATCCCAAAGAAAGGTAAAAGTACTCATTTTGAAAAATCTGAGAATCATCATGGCAAGGGTAAGGGACCAGCTCGTAATCCCTTGAAAAAGAAGAACGCAACGAATGTGAAATGTTATAATTGTGGCAATAAAGGGCACTTTGCATGTAACTGTAATGAACCAAGAAATGTACAAACCATGTAGCAAGAGGACCCTAAATGTATTTTCAAATGCAATTTATGTTTTGAGTTCAGTACTCTTAATGAAATCTAATTCTTCGTGGATTGTTGATTCAAGAGCCATAAGCCATGTAAGAGACAGAAGTTCCTTCATGGAATATCGTCGAATACCATGTGAAACTAAGTGGATCTATGTGGGAAACAATACAAGAGTTGAAGTTAAAGGCATTGACACCTGCAAGTTGTGCATGCATTGTAACGCCCTGTTTTTCGAGTGCGTTAAAACTCAGGACAATTCTGGGATAATTTTTTTTTTATACTACTAAAACTAAGACTATACCATATCATTGCTCTTATCTATCCCAAAATTTTCATTCATTTATCTCCAAGGAGAATTATCATAAACATTAAATGCGGATGCTAGAATCGAACCCAATATCATAACATTAATCATAAATCAGCTCTTACATCATGGGAACATAAATTTCTCATCATGACTTAATACATAACATAAGTTCTCAACTAACATTAACCCTAAATAAGGTTTTACATCATCATTCCTCAAAACATTTAGAATTCGAAGTAGCAGAACTTAAATACATGAACTACATAACATACATTTAACTGATCATACAACTCATCATACACTTTGCTAAGTGCCATTTCATACCTCATTCATCCTCGTTTCTACTACAATCTCCATCTGGAACGTTTGAATATTCCAGGGGCAAAGCCCAAGTTAGATAATGAATCATCTAAGTAAGGGAACAAAACATTCAATGCTCATGTATGTATGCAATGCACATAACATCATAACTCTCACATTTGGGTCAACTGCACCTTAAGATTACCCGCTATTTTTTTAGTCTCCCTACCAGACGGGGGTGTATGGGTGCACCCTTGGCAAAGTAACGGAGTCAGTACCTAATCCCAAACCCATGCAACGTATAACCGTGAATCTTATCATGCTCATATGCATATTTCATAAATCAAACATGTAAATACAATCTACATGACATACTCACATTAAGGCATGACAATATGATAAAATTATTTACGTAAAATCAGGTTTTGGATCGAACCATTTACAAACCAAGTATTTTCATAAAATTAAATCCAGTTGGGAGTACCACTTACCTTCTCAAGTTTATCGGACTAGCTCGATACTCACACGATTGCCTCGAAATACGTGCATTGCCTCGATTTGCATGTCAACCTTAAAATTTGCACAAGCCACTTCAACTTAACCCTTAAAGCACCCTAATCATCATATTTATTTAAATAAAAATTAACACCTATTTTTCCATAATTTCTTACATTTTCTTTATTTTTTTCTCTATTTCTTCTTATATTTCCTCAATAAATCCAAACTAAATATTTCTAAAATATTTTCCAAAATATTTCACTATAAAAATTCATAAAATAATATTTTTAAATTTTTAAAATTTTTTAATAAATTTTACTCACCTTAACTTAGCCTCTCAGACTTTCTTGATATGCGTGTTTTGACCTCGAAATGGGTTCCCGGTCAATTTTTTTGGCCAAAATCTCCGGAATATTAATACCATACTATTTCCTATTTTCCTAGAATTTTTGTGAGTTTCCTATTATTTTTCTCTTATTTTTTTATTTTCTGTTCTTTCTTTCTTTCTTCTTCTTCTTTTTCTTCTGTGCGAACTACTTGCAACCGAGCTGCCCACCATGCCTAGCTGCCGCATGCCGCCATCGCCGGTCGCCCCCGCGTTGCCTCCTCATCGCGCGCTCGCTGCTGCCCAGCTTCTGCGCGTTGCCGAGCGCCACTTTCGGCCGCCCCTACTTGCTGCTCGCAGCTCCCGCGTGCTACCATGGCCGCCTCCAGCTGACCATGATCGGCCTCCAGCTGCTCTGCCACTATCGCGACTGCCAGCTACACCTGTTGGTCCACCACAGCCACCATCGCGGTTGCTTCAGGTTGCGGTTGTTGCTACCATAGCCGTTGGTCGCAGCTGCTTCCCTCGACCATCTCCATGGCCCCAATCTCTCTCTCTCGATCCTGCCCTTTCTCCCTCGATCCTACCCTCTCTCCCTCGATCATGCTCTCTCTCACACAGCTCTTGGTCTCTCCCTTGCTTCTCTGATTTCAGAAAATGGCCTCTGTTCAATTCCATGCACACACACACGTACACCCAGCAAATACATGTATATCTATATATATATATATTTACATTACATAATCAAATAATTATAGCCAATCTTTAATCCTTATCCTTATATCCAATATCTCATCCCAATGCCCTAATTGGTTGTCTCTCAATTATAGCAAATTTCACACGTGAATGTCATTCTCAGTGTCTGCCATCCATTATATACTTATATATATTACACTAATATACTTATAAGAAAATACATATTTAATCCTCATATTTCATCCTTGTTATCTTTGGGAATTTCTTAATTTGCAAATACACCCTAAAACATCTAATAAATTTGCGTTACGATGTCAAAAATCCAAAATTAATAATTTCAAATTTACTTGATAAGGACAATTTCATTCTTGCGCCATCCTCGAACATTTGATTCGTCCTGAAATCACGCTAGGGTTGATCTTTACGAAAAATCAGAGCCCTCTCAAGGTTTCATTTATTTTTTGGGAGTCTTCTACGACGATTTGGTTTTTCAGCCTGAATCGAAATTGTATTTTAGCTGTTCCGGAAACAATTTCCGATCCAATTTCTTTCGATGCTAAAAATCATGTCTCGAGACGCAATTTGATACTGTATCATTTTCCTTTGAATCTAAGTTCTAGGGCATTCCCTTCAATTGATTCAGCAACTTATTTTACTATCAACCCACTTTTCGGTATTTTAAACTCATCTAACTTGCCTGGCAATCTTATGCCGAAACGGGGTATTACATGCATGGTGGTCAAACCTTATTTTTACTTAATGTATTATTTGCTTTAGAAATTCGACGAAATCTTGTCTCTGTTCCTGTTCTTCTTAGTTGTGGATTTGTTATGAATGTAATAATTTGCAAAATGGTTTAATAGTACGTGATATAGATTATGCTTTATGTAGTAAATTATAAAGTACCAGTTCTTCCCTCATTACTTCTTCTAGAAATTTGCATGAAGAAGAGAATATATGGCATGTGAGATTAGACCATATAGGATAACATAGATTTAATAGATTAGCAAAAGAAGGTTTATTGAGCCAAGTTGCAAAAGTGAATCTACCAATTTGTGAAAGTTATCTAGTAGGAAAAATGGCAAGAAAACCATTTGGCAAAGCGATTAGAGTTGAAAATCCATTGCAATTAATTCACTTCAACATATGTGGTCAAATGAATGTTAAGGCTAGGCATGGAGGTATTTATTTCATCACTTTCATTAATGACTATACTTGATTTGGCTTTTTCTATTTGATTTCTCATAAGTCAGAAGCTTTAAAGTGCTTCAAAAGATATTTGAACTTGGTTGAAAATTAATTAGATAGAAAAGTTAAAGTATTAAGAATCGATAGAGGTCGCGAGTATTTGTCTGAACAATTTAAATTGTTGTGTGATGAAAAGGGAATTAAGAGACAATTGACCATTTCACATACTCCACAACAAAATGGTGTTGTAGAAAGAAGAAATATAACTCTTTTAGAAATGGTTAAGTTAATGATGACGGGGCAAAGTTGTTAATCACCTATTGGGGTGATGCATTGTTGACAACTGCCTATCTACTCAATTTAATACCCTCCAAATTTGTACCTTCTATCCCATATGAGTTATGAACTAAAAGAAAACTTGATCTAAGTCATTTGAACCCTAGGGATATGCAGCTTATGTTCATGATCATTCTTACAAACATGGAAAGTTGGGTTTGAGAGGCAAAAGCAGTATATTTGTAAGATACTCAATACACTCAAAGGGATATGTCTTTATTGGTGATCAAGCAAGTTGGAGTGTTATTGAGTTTGAATCTCGTGATGCATTTTTCTTGGAAAATGAATTTCTTAACAGGAGAGAAATAAATCAAAATTTGTCTCTTTATAAAATTGAGGATCAAGACAATTCCATTGTTCAAAATCGTTTAATACATTTATCGAAAAATGTATCTAGGAAATTTGATCCAAATAGGAGCGAGACGAGAATTCTTGAATTTATTTCATGTGAACCTCAAATTAGAAAAAATAGACGTGGACATATACCTCGGCATCATTTTGATATTAGAGGTGAAGATTTTTTAATTGTCTCACAAGATGAGCATGAGCTTAATTTTGTCCAAGAGACTCATTTTGGATTTGTTAAAAACAAATGGCAAAAAACAATGAAAGAAAAAATTAACTCAATGAAATCAAATCAAATTTAGATATTGGTTGACCTTCCAAAAGATCGTAGTAAGAGTATTAAAAATAAATGGGTTTTAAAAATCACAAATATAATTGATAAAAAAACTTATTTATATAACAAAACTGATTTTGAAGAGAAAATATAATTGAACCGAACCATTTTCTATAAAAAATTGAATTGAACTAATTGAACTTGTTGATTCCATTGAGAAATTTCGGTCTCACCGCACTTCTGCTCATCCCTAACAGGGCGGGGGTAAATGGATCCAAGTCGGGTATGAATATAGTATCGCCAGTATCGCCCCTCTTGTCTGCGCAAACCCGATAACCCAACGCGCAAATGGCGATTGGAGCAGCGGCGGCAGCTCCCGCCAGCTTCACTTCAGTCGTCGTCAACCTGAGGTTGTCTCTGGTGCGCACGTTATCCTCTTTCACCTCCGTCAAGACTCACCGAATTTCCGAGACTTTTTGGGTTTCCCGGAACCGAAAATCTCTCCCCAAAAGGACAACCTTCGGTTTCGCTTGTGGATCGTCCTCTGCCGTATCAGATGTTGCCCCTTCGACCCCCACTTCTTACCGCAGCTCGTATGTTTATGTTCACATTACTCCGTCTATTCCTTTTCTGTTCATGGCTTGATTATTGCATGATTTCCCCCTTTTTTTACCAAGAATTTTGATGGGTTTTCCCTCTTTTTTTGGGTTCCATATGTAAGAGTCCTGCTAATTCTGTGTGAAAACTTGCAAAGGTGTGTTACTGACTTCTGGAATTTGGTGGTGGGCGTAACGGGTCTTGATTTTATCAAGATGGAAGAAGAACCGGATTGTAGTTTCTTCGAAGGGATTTCTAAACTTCATGATGGTCTAGCTCTTTTGAGTTAAGTTTAACCAGAAGATGGAGATGCTTGTAGAAATGTCTCCATTCGAAATCGAGACTCGACTAGGAGAGGTAGCACACATGGTTCCCTGCCTGTAGTCAATTGTTGTAACGGAACTCTCTACCCAGTGCTCTAATTACATTCTTGTTTGGAAGGACACTTGAAGGCATCATTGGTTTGGCTGGTGGACTTGCCAAGTCTCTGAGATGAGACTCGAGCAGAACAGAGATTAGGGGAAGATCGAGAGAGAAAAGAGAGTTTTGGAGGGAGAATTTGAAAGAGAGAATTGAGAGGGAAGGGAAATAGGGGGGAAAGAATTCTGTTATTCACAACATGAATCCCCATCCTCTAACATCTTAGCCTTATATAGGCTCTTCCCACTGGCTTAACAGCATAACCGTGGGGAAGTCAATCAACAAAGCAACAACTAACTAATACAAGTGGCTACTGCCTTTACAATAAAATTTCAAAATTGCCCTTAGGTCGTGACATTCCCCACCCCTTGAAATTATTCTTGTTATCAAGAATTTAGAGCAGGCTAGTAGCTTGGGGGAATTGTTTGAGCAACTCGGGTAGGTATTCCCAAGTTGTGTGGTCAGGATGCATGTGTGACCATCTTACCAACACTTGAGTCAAGGGAACTATGCCTTGGTAGATAACTCTCTTATCTATAATGGCCCGAGGCTCCAGAACTTCTTCCAAATCTTCGTTCACGGATGGTAGGTCTTGGCTAGCAGTAGCATTAGGTTCAATAGACTTCATTGAGCACGACTGCAAAATCTACATCATTGGTTTGGCTGGTGGACCTGCCCAGCAAAATCTACATCAGCTTGCGTTTCTCCTGAGGGTGATCTCCATTGAGCGTGACTGCCGTGCCTCCATGGCTCACCAATGGAACTCACTAGCTTGAGTGATCCGATAATCATGCATTCCCCAACATGTGGAGTTGACATCTCCAATTATATTGCCTTTGTGATTTGGATTTATCCATTGATCTCCAACTTTGACAACATAGGCTGAAGTAGGGTTCAAGTTTCCCTCCACACAAGACTTCTAGGTGCTCACGTGTTAGAGACTAATGCTATGGGTTTGTCAATGGCTTTCTTACCTTGAGTGAATTTGGTCTTGACCATTTACAAGAAGATCATTCAATTATAATGTGGTTTGTGTTGTACAACACCCTGTCTCACACATTTGAAGACGTGGTGCCACTACCATCACTACCTCCACAATTGTGTGCTTGACTTCTACCATATGCTGGAGAAGCTTTACTCAATCAGCTCAATGCCAATGTTCTCCACATTGTAAATTTGGTGAAGAGCGCTACTCCATGGGCATCATGTCAGCTTAGAGTCTACCATGCCTTCCCTAGATTTCTCTTGGTCTATTCAGAAAAAAAACCCTAAAAAGACTGTTTCATTCATTTCTTGTCTTGCCACTCACCCATCTTGACTTCATTTTTTTAGATACAAATTATTCTCCGAGTTGTTCTCTTCCAATTGGCTTGTGTTTCCCTAATGTAACCATGAAAGAATAGAAACATTTGTATGAAATGTTTTGCTCGCCATTTTTGCCTTAGAATAATGTAGGTTTTTCTAAGTCCATCTTGTAAGCTGCTGATTGAACAAGACAGTACATGTATATAGAAGCATCCTTGATGGGACTATAACTTTTTTTTTTTTTTGGTTAGGTAAAACAAACAGTAGTTCTTTCATGTGCCACTTATTCAGTGTCTTGGAGTCTTTTGGATTTATCATAAAAATTCCTAATTTTGAAAACTAAAAATAGTCTTCCAGTTTGCTGATGTGAAAGTTACTATATGCCATTTGGGATCAGTTCACATGTGAAGTGGATGTACAACTACCAATGTTCATTTATACATTCCCTGCTTTATCTGAGTTTTGATAAGGAATTCATAAACTGTTTATTTTACTACATAGAGCTTTTTCTTTTAATTTGCTGACATTAGACTTCATGTGATTCAGTTACCCAGAATATCATCGCTTGCTTCCATGCCCCTCAGAAAATTGTCCACCAAGAGTTGAGCACTTAGTTGTTTCAACAGGAGGGCCTGTACTTGAATATATTAGCAAAGTTTTGGATCTTCCACCTCTGTAAGTGCTACCTTTTTTTTTTTCTAATTATGTTCAATTGATTCTGGCAGGCCATTTAGTGGGATTAAGACTGGTTATTTGGTTGATTCTGGCATGCCATTCACCTGCTCTATTCACTGAATGTAAATTTTTCTATATGTAAATTTTTCTATTCAAGATATGTTGCAGATCTCATCCATTTTGGAGCTGTATATTATGCCCTTGTATGTCCGGTGCCGCCTCCAACTGCAACACCAGAGGAAATTAGGACATATAAGGAAGCTACAGATCCATCAATTTTGAGAAAGAGACCTTCCATTAAAGGAAAAACTGTACGAGAAGCTCAAAAAACTTACCGCATAACTCATGTCAATGAGTATGTTGAAGCTGGGACTTACTTGAGGGTACATGTACACCCGAAACGCTTTCCTAGGTAGTAGATTTTCTGAATTCTTTACCATTACTTGCTATGTTATTGCCCACTATGGTGTCTCTTGACATTTGTATCGTACTCAGGTGCTATGAAATTGACTGGAGATCAAGGATTATTGCTGTATCTGAATCCTACGTGGTTCTAGATAAACCAGCTGGTACATCTGTATGTAAAATTCCCATGTCAATTAATGTTTTTAATGTTTGTTAGCAAAATTGGGAGTTCTGTATGTAGTGACCTTATGAGGAAACACTTCTAGTTGTAAATAGTAAATACTTTGTGCTGGGTAGGTTTCCTGTTTTGGTGAAGGTTATAACAGTATAACTTATGATATATTGTGAAAAACACTTTGTTCAATTTTATTTTATTTTCACCTTCCTTGACCTGACATCAGGTCTTTTGTCCTCAGCTGACCCGATTCTTTTCCCCTTTCTGGAGTTCTCTTTCCATTTCCCCTTTTTAATTCTTGGGTTCGTAACAACACAACAAGAATAAACCTTTGATTGGTCTGAACTTGAATCTATTAAAGTTGTTTTTTAGTATTTCATTTGAAGAACTGGATTCTAGTAACTTTCTGTCTTGAAATTTTTCACATGATATGCCCCTGGAATGGAAGCAAACTACATTTTATCCTTGAATCTTGATTGTCTGTTAACTGCCTTTGTTTCAGCTTGTCACTTAGCTTTGTATGTAAATGTACATGCATATATGTATGTATATATGTATCAACCAATTAATCAAAACTCACACAATAATGGTAGTTGATGTTTTGATCTATTCTAGTAGAGAGAAGCTCAATAAATTTCCCTTTACATCTATTCCCGAAGAGTGTAAACACTGCTTTAATGACCAGGATGCATAAATTTCTCAGTTGGTAACCATTATCATTTCAAGGATTTATGCTTTTATTTACTGCCACTTTACCACAATATGTTTACACTTGGTTTTCTATGTACTTGAATTGTGTTTAGGTTGGAGGTACTACAGACAATATTGAAGAAAGCTGTGCTACATTTGCAACTCGTGCCTTGGGATTTTCGGAGCCACTGAAGACCACCCATCAGATTGATAATTGCACAGAAGGCTGGTATGGTGTATGAACTGGGTTTAGGGTTGTGTGGTTTGGCTATTGATTTTTAGTTATAAATAAATTGCTTCTGGTTTATGCAGTGTTGTATTAGCTAGATCGAAGGAGTATTGTTCAGTTTTTCACGGAAAAATCAGAGTAAGTTCCTTAATTCCCCCTCCCCCTCTTTTATTTTTACGATACAGTATAGTGTCTTAGGTGGCATGTCCTTTGTGAGTATGTAAAACTTAATTTATTTTAATTATGTTATTTACGAGGTTTCCTGTCCTTTTCAAAGCTTGTCTACTTTATGCCTTTGGTTTTGAAGCTATGTATCTTTCTACGTTTAGGAGAAAAAGGTGAGGAAGCTTTATCTTGCTCTTGCTGCGGCTCCTGTGCCAGTTGGAGTAATCACCCACTACATGAGGCCAATCAATATGGCTCCAAGACTTATTTCTGAAGGTAACCAACTCTGTAAAGCACAGTGGGTAGTCCTGTTCCATATATTTGTCCTCAACTTTTAACTAACCACGTGATCTTTTCAAATAAATGGACAGTTCAAATTTTCTAGTTTTTTATTGACCTGAGGGGAAGTATCAAGTATGGGACTGTAGTCTTGGCTAAGTTTTGACATATATAAGAAATATCATTATTTACTTGTGTAGTTGTGAGGCATCAAATGTTTCCATGGGATAGGCCACAGAACCTTAATATCATATAATTGCTTTCTCATTAGAGACTTTGCTGTGGTTGTTGCGATTGAAAGAGCTTAAAACTTTCAGTGAACAGTTCCAGTTATTTGTTCATATTAAAATAGATATACAGGTGTTTATGCCCTTACCAGTGTTTTGAAAAGTGCTACGCGTGCTTACGCGTAGAGGGCCTATGGAGCTTAAGTGCGAAGCAAGGTGCATGCTTAAGCAAAGTGAATTGCATGTAAATAAAATAAAAAGTGGAAACTTTTATAAGTATAAAAAATACAAATTATTAAAAAAACAATCGTTAAAAAAAAAAACTAAAAACTAAATAAGAATGAAGGCCGCAAATTTAACAAAATATGAGATACCATTTTTCATTTAGATTTTGTACTAGTTTACAAGTTCATGCAACCATAGCAAAAACAAATAGAGGGCATATAACAGGATTTGAATATTCTAAGGCTTCTTTTTTTATTTTTGATTTTTTTTTTTTATTTTGTTGAGTCTTCTTTCGTTTTTTTGTAAAAGTTTGACCGAAAAACCCATTCTATTTCATTCACACCGTTTTTATAGATGATTGGATAGAAGAATAAGTCAAAAAAAAAAAAAAAATCCCTAATTTACAACAATTCTCAATTAATCAACCCTTAATATCTAGCAATCCTCAACAATCAATCCCTAATTTGCAATCAATCAACAGCCACTAATTTATCAATCATCAATCTCTAATTTACAGCAATCTAGAATCAATCATCAATTCCCAATTTACAGCAATTAGGAATAAATTAGCAACCCCTAATTTACACCATTTATATTGTTTGATAAAAAAAAGTATAATTCTAAAGCATGCTTTATTGCTTTGGAGCTCAAGTAAAAGTGCAACTTAAGTGCGCTTTAATCATGCTTAGCTAAAGTTGCTGAGCTTCACACAGAAAAAGCCCCAAGCGCTTTGCGCTTAAAGCAAGCTTTTTTAAACACTGGCCATTACATCTTAATTAGTTTTCGTAGCAATAGTATGGTTGCTCCTTTGTGAATTGAAGGTCATGGGTTTGAGTAGTGGAAACAGCTTCTTTGTAGAAAAGTGAGATAAATGTTGCATATAGATTTATGACTTTCCCCTGTTCATGGCAAAACAGGGGGCCGTGTTTTAGTCAGCTTTGATCAACCATATTTTGTTCCCTATGGATTCATTTAGGAGCTTCATTTTGGACTTACCCTCCAGTTGTTAGTGACCTAATAGGAGATTGAGAAAGAAACTAATGCCTTATGTAAATGTTCTTGAGTTGTATTCTTCCTCAATTATCCCCAAGACAAAGAAGGGAAGCTTTAAAGTTTCTCATGTTTCATTATGATTTGATGAGAAATGTGACATTCCAGTGATAGAAATACATGATAGTGCCAAAACCCACCTATCTAGTATCTGCATCCTTTTTCTGACTCAGTTGAACTTGAAATTATCATGTGATGCAGATTTCACAAAAGGATGGTACTTGTGCCAACTTGAAGTTTTGGAATGCAAGAAGATTCCATGGCCAAGCTCTGAAACTGAAGATAAGTATTACGTTGAGGACTGTGGGTGGTCTTCAAAAGATTTTGCATACGAGTGTAAAGTAAACCTTTTGACAGGTCGGACGCATCAGGTATTTTATTTGCTTCCTTTGGTTTATTTGTTACTGTTCTCTTCATCTTTTGCAATATCATAGAGTTTCAGCATGTGTTTGTGATGTCATTTTTTGTCTTCAGTTTTTGGGGTGGTGAAATTAGAAAATTGGTTGCAGAAATCAACTTAGAAAATGAACGAGCTTTCATTGAAATTGAGGGGAGAAAAAAAAAATTATTGTGGAGCTCTAAAGGATCATGCTGAAGACGGCTTTCCTGCCAAGGAAAATAGGAAATTGCAAGACTTACTAGTGTTTTAAAAAGAGTATGCCCTAAGGCACTAGGCATAAGCCCCAGAAAATTTGGATTTTTAATATTTAAGAAAATAAAAATATATATTATAGTACAAAATATAGAAAAATCACTAGAAGACTAAAACACAAAGATAGTGTTGTTGCCAAAATATAACAATAAATTTGTAATTGTGAGAGTGTTCGTCTCTAGCCCTTAATCTCCGAGAGACCTATAAAACAGAAGGCGATCAAGGGCACAAGGTGTCTCTTGCGTGGGGCTCTTTGATGGTTAAGTTAGTCTCCTCGAAAGAGTATATTAGATCAAGAGAAGTATAGTTTGAGTAATGTTCTAGTCATACCTCGATCGAAGGAATTGCTCCTTACTTATAGAGGCTGAAGTTGACAGGTGGAAGAGTATTCATATCTCTCAGAATCATTTGTTCCGGATTTTCAAGTAGAGATATTGAAGGTGAGTTGACGTATTCTTGAACTCTAGAGAGGCCCCTAGGAGAGTCTCCTAGAGGTACTTGGGAGAGTCCCCTTCCTGGAGGCCTTTGAGAGTGGCCTCCGAGAGAGTCTTTGAACTATTTTGTTGGGAAGGTCTCCCGAGCTTCCCTCCTTAGTCTTCTTCCTCTTGGGCCTATCTTTGGCTTGGGCTCACTTTCTTGGACACAATAAATAGAAAAAAGAAACACTAGAGATGCATAAAATGAATGCATAAGTACTAATATGTGAAGCCCCTTTGTAACCTAATGTTGTTACCTACAACAAAATAGCGAATAAGAGTGATTCACTATCAATGTGATCATATAAAAAGTTAATAATTTAATGATTAGTAACTCGTGGTACTAATAAATCATATTAGTCAAATAAAATAAGTTTAATCAATTCATTTGAATCTCTTAGGGTTCTACGTTGATTTGTTCTTTTCTTTTCTTTTTCTTACCATAAGTTTTCTAATCAAGGTCAAAGTGTCTTAACAATTATAAAAGAATAAAAAAAATCCATTAAACTTTGGATAGTTTATTGGGCGTATGCCTCAAGCGCCTAGGGTGTAAAAGGCATGCCAAGTGCCCGGTACATTGTTTCACCCACTGAGGCATTTACTCACTTTTCACAACTATCCTTCCTTTTATAACTACGATTTATTATGACTGCATGGACTAGCATCACTATGACAACATTTTGTCATGCAATGCAGATTCGAGCACAATTGGCTGCCTGTGGCGCACCGCTAGTGGGTGACTCGATGTACATGCCTGCCGCCATTGCTGAGGCAAGCCATCCCGGGCTTAATCCTTTTGGCAAGTACAAGATAGAATACGAAAGTGAGAATGGCAAAGAAATGGCCACACAGGAATGGATTGCTCATCACGGGAAGGAACCTAGTGTTGCCATTGGCCTTCAAGCATGCCAAATTTCATGGGATGATACCGATGGAGAGCATTTCTATGAGGCTGGATCTCCCTGGTGGAGATAGGGCGGGCTGGCTGGCCGGCCGGCTCTCTACCTTGGATATACAGGGCTCTCCCTAGACCAGTTGTTTCTCTTCACCATGAACCACGCCGAGTAAGTGCGTCATCATCAGAACTCGAGAACAGACGGATCCAGACCTGCAGGCTGCACATTCATTTGATTTAGCAGAAGAAAGTCTGGTTTGACTCTAACCTGAACTTGCCGGGTAATGGGATGCAGCCATAGAAACTGATCCCGGTTCAGATGGCTCAGGAACACCATGGGTAAAGGAGCAAGCTTTTCCAGTTACTTTGCCTTTTGGATTTCTTGTTACGTTGGGGGAGATGATTTTTTCTCATTTCTAGTATTAGAAAGTAATGTAGCAAGATTGGTTAGGTTATGGAATCACCACATACATTTTAAGGGCATAGCAAATATTGTTCTGTAGGAATATCAGCATTGCAAGAACTACTCTTCTTATTTCCCTCTACTCTCATTTGCAGTATTTAAGTCAGCTTTGATTGGGAGTATGTGCTTTTCTTTTCTACTACCCTTTTTTCATTTTTTTTTATTTTTTTTAAGGCTGCATTTGTTTCAATCTAAAATATTCTACATTATAAAAATAATTTCTATATAAAATTTTTTATACAATTATTTTCCAATATTTGGAATGTTATAGAAAAAAGGGCACCTTCAATATAAATTCGGGAGAGGGTTTTATTTGTATGTAATTTATCTCTTATTTCATATATAAAGTGTTCGCTTTTACAATTAAAATCAATTATTTTAGTATAAAAGATCAATTTGATTATTTCTATAAGGCGAGTTTTTACATGAAAACCTTTTTACTTTAAACCAAAGGGAGTCTTTTAACGTTTTAATCTTAAAAAGATAAAAAGGACAAATACAAAAGCCACAAAGGTATAATTGTAAGGGTGGTAGCACAGTGAAATATACAAACTGAAAAAATGTAGTATTTGTATAAAAACCATATACAAATACTACAGTTTTGAATGTTAACCAAATTGAGTATATATATATATATATGTATATTACTAAATTGCCCCTTTTAAAGTCTGAAAGTTAATAGAATTCCATGTGCAGGAGTGAGTGCTGATTTAACATAAATCTATCCGTGCAGCAGAAACATTCATGAATCGCAAGCTGAGAATGCTATCATTAACTTGCCTCAATTTTGTGTTTTATTTCCTAGAATTCATTTTCTAAAAAAGGGAAAAAAAAATTGAAAACCAGAGGATGCGGATCCTCTGCAACTATATTACTATAAAACATTTATTATTATTGTGACCCCTCCTCCCTCCAGGCCTTCCTCATTAACGTGTTAAAAAACTCCTCTGCCAAAGCAGCTAATACTGTGTGCATCACTCTCTCCTTGTCTTGCACAATCTGGGTACTTTTGCTGTCAGAGTCTCACTGCTTTGCCTGCTCCACAATGAAGCCAAATATCAGGACATAATTCATCGTAAAATTCACTGGAAATATGTTAAAATGGGATCCTCAGTACAAGGTTTCCCGTTTCATGGGGATCAGGAAAAGGTCATTTGTATTGCAGCCTTACTCTTGCCTTTCTTTTTACACCCTAGTTTATACAAAACAAGAACTTATTTTGTTTTGTATGAAATGTCAAATTCTTGTGCTGCTAAAGTTTCAGGCTTCAGATCAAGAATCATTGTCCATATTGGAGGAAGGAGAATGCTACAAGGCATAAGAACAGCCCTGCAAATCTAAAATGCTGGGTTTCGTGCACTTTTGATATGGTGCATGTGAAGGAGCCAGATGTTGATGAATTAGAAGATAAATCATGAGATGTCTATCAGAAGGAAAATAGTAAAAGGCCAAAAAAGAACCTAGAGCTTCATATGAGGGCTAAATTTATTTTGTTAATGTATGGTGTTGTTTCATTAATTTACCACTTCATTTTAGGTCGCACAAAATTTAGATGACAATAGAGCTTGGATTTCCTTTGCCCGTGGGCACACGAAGAGTGACATTTTCTCTAACACAATGGCCCAAAGATAAGATTTCCTTATTTTGCTGTTGCTTTTTCACCATAGAACAAGGGGCTTAAATAGCAATGTAAAATAGTAATTCCATCCCCATAGGAATCCAAAGGAAACTGTGAACTAATAAAAAGCCAATGTTTAGAGAGAGTTGAACTTACCTGTGAATATAGGAAGGTTCCAAGGATGGCGATGGCAGCTCCAAGCGCATTGACGGGTTGGACAGGCGTGTGGAAGATGATGATGGAGGAGACAATGACAGATATCCGCTTCATTGTGTTTCCTACGCTAAATGTCAAGGGAGAGATCTGATCCAAAGACATGTAGGACACTTGATTATACAAGTGGTAGAAGACACTCTGGGCCACCACCCACCTACACGAATCACAGCCACACAACCATCTCATAAGCATATGCAATCAAATAGAACATGAACTTGAGTATAAACAACACATCTATGCTGCCATATGATGAAAATCATCTCATCAGCATCGACAAAAGTGCAATAAAAGCGAGCAATAAAAACAACAAAGAACATCCTCAAATTTTAGGCTAACATACGTTGGTCAAAAGTGATCAGAACCTTTTGCTTTGGCTAAGATTCCTTCTCAGATAAACTACTATTAACTTCACTTAATTCAGAAAGTTTCTCCCCTGATTTGGGTGATATTTGTTCTGACCGAAAAAGAAACACACATCTAAAAGAACCAGAGTTTGGGAAAGAAACACAAATCATATCGAAGATAACCCAGTTTTGGGCTGATGGGACCGTCTGCAGGACTTTTCAGGAAATCAAAAGCAACAAATAAACAATGGAGAAGTACAATTCAATAAGGGAAATAAAGGACAAGATGTGCATGACATTAGGAGAATAAACAGAGCTGCAATGCATGGTGGTTACCATATAAAATTTGGTCCAATCTGAGTTAGAGCTTGTTTCCAGCCAGCTGCCCAGAGTTGAGGGCCCTCCACAGCGAATGTAAATGGCGCAAGGATCAAGAGAGACATGATAGACAAACATGCGTAGTAGTTCATCCCACTAATAGACTTCCCCTTCATTCCTCTCTTCGAGAATATGTTACGAAACACAAAAGCCAAATTTGATATCATAGCCCCCATAAATCCTGAAGCAAGAACAACAACAATATATCAAGCCTTTATCCTATGAAATCAATTCATCGTAATCACACCACAAACACATAAATCAAAAACCAAGTTATGTGAAATTGGAACTTTCTCTAACATAGGATTCTTTTGGCCAAACCGAGCATGGACAGAACAAAGACTTCTTAGATAACCATGTCATTATCTAAATTCATACTTCTTTCTCACCTATCATGTTGAAGTTGAGCTCTGTGACGGCTGCAAGCGAGCAACCACCGATGATCGGCACAAGTGACAAGTAAACAGGGATCGGGAACGATTCCCCCAACAAAAACCTCGACACCAACACACTGAAAGCAGGTTCACCACTCTTGATGATGTGTGTGAATGAGACAGCAACCTTTGACATGCTAACGGTTGCAGCCACATGCCCAATTGTGTGTGCCACCGCAACCTACACCACAAAAACACAACATTCAGATTCAAATCAATCAAGACTCCAAAACCCCAAACCAGAAACCAAAAACCCTCAAAATCCAGACCGGAAACAAAGTCTTCCAGAACTCGAAATCGGTCTTCGGAGCCTCGGCCATCCTCGTAGCCCATGAAATCAGCATAATCAATGATCCAGCAGCAAGAGAGAGCGTGGATGTGAGCCAAGGATAAGGAAAGGCATTGAGAACCTTCTTGTTATATATATTGAACACGACATTCAAAGCCCACCAGGTTGCAAAATAAACACTGATTTTGAGCCTCTGAGCAGCCTCAGACGGCGCCTTCTCCGCAGGAAAATCGACGTTAACCGGCTGGGAAACGTCGGCTTCGTACGCTCGGCACTCAACCGGAAGACTTTGGTCTTTCAATGACAAAAACAAAGGCCTCCGAACAAAGACATTGCTCGGAAAAACTCGCTTTCTGTTCGCAATTGCCGGTAACGACGAGATTTGAGGCTTTAATCCTAGCCGATTCCTAGGCATCAAATCGGAGCACGTAAACGTGCTCCTCGGTTGCTTCACAGAGCAAAGCATCTTTCGTTACTTCTTTCTTCTCGTTTTCCGGTTGCTGCGACCAACGCACCGAAGAGCAAAAACCTAAAATAGAAAAAGAGAGTGTTTGGGCTTCGAAATCTCAGAATGCGCGGCGTTTGTTTTGAAGCGGAGGCGGATTCACCGATGAGGAATCAGAAGAATAAGAAGGATAGTCGCCGGCGATGCAATTCAATGCAGGAAGAAGCTGTAATCGAAGGAGGAGAGCGTGGCGGTCGATGAACGAAAAACTTTGGGTTTGAACGTTGTGGGCTTTGGTGACAGCTGACATCGACAACCTACGACTGCGACTTGGAAACATTAATATAATGGAAACCCTAGCAAGCAAACAGCTAGCTTTGTTTGAAGGATTCCCAATTGTGATCAAATTTGGGATTCTAATTCGTTAGGCTCAGTGATTCTAGATAACAACGGCGA
The DNA here is from genome assembly GCF_014633365.1 of Diospyros lotus. Taxonomy (NCBI): domain Eukaryota; kingdom Viridiplantae; phylum Streptophyta; class Magnoliopsida; order Ericales; family Ebenaceae; genus Diospyros; species Diospyros lotus. Next base: position 25,692,390 of record NC_068339.1, on the reverse strand, counting down.
TCACTATCACTTGGTTTTCATGCAGAAGATTAACAAAATTCAATTTCAGTTCTCATATTGAAACCATATTACTACCAACTCCACTGACGGCTCACTATAATGAATGGATAATGCTATTGGTACACCTTTGTGTACATTTTGAGCTACACAAAGATGTATTAATGATAAAAAAGTCCCTCATGAGACGCATGTGAGGCGCAGGATATTTTAATCTTTATACCCCTTGATGTAGCCCAAGATGTACAAATTTGTTGTACATCTAGCATGATCCATAACTAATTGACTATTACGGTTGTGTCAGGGGGTCCTAAGTGAAATGCGGGACTCTTTATATTTAAAAATAAAATTACAAATATAAATAAAATTTTTTATTATTATATAAAAACATTTATAATCACTGCAATAATAATTTAAAATTCATAATATTTTACTTTAAATTTACTCTTATAATATTTTAAAATAAAAAATAAAAAATATTTTCTAATAGATATAGTAAATTAATTCAAATACAAAAATCAATACAATATCAAATTCAAATATAATTAAGGAACAATATAATCTGGTTAAATTTGATATTTGAATTAAAATAGGCAAAACAAATTAACAGAAGAATACAACTGTGAAAAATAGAAGAAAGAAAAGCCAAACAAAATTTTCAAGTCTGAATAGTAAATTGGAGAACAATGCACATTTAAACAAAATAGTGGTTTTTCGCTAATGGCAACTGGCGAGTAGCGATGATCGGTTGATTGGAGACGACGAAAAATGGAGTATGCGAGAGGGAGATAAAGGCAATAGGGATTTAGACTTTAAACTTTGGAGATTTAGCCAAGGGAAAGAGGTGGGCATTTCCCACCACTATTTTTGATTTTTTCTTTGTTGAAACATTTTACTATTAAATAAAATAATTTAAGATTATGATAATTGATAAAATAATTTAAATATTAATTCATGTACTTTCCTAAAATTATAAAAAAAAAATTAAAAGTAGTTAGATGAATGGAGAGCCCTAGGTGGCTCTATAGACAACCCATGCCTAGAGCTAGCCTTGAGTTTTGTCGCAACTCTTATGTTGCCTGATGTAAAATACAGATGTGGGTGTGTGGGTCCCACACACCTCTCAATGAGGCCCATGCCCTTTGCCTCTCATTTTACTTGTGCCCACACACCTCCCAATGAGCCCCATGCCTTTGTCTCTCATTTTATTTGCGTCAGGTAACATAACAACTCTTATAATGTCTGTGTAACAAAATGGAATAGTTGACTATTATATTAATATATTAAAGGGTGTAGTAAAATTTAAATTCATAATCTTATAATTTAATATGAAATAATGGTAGTCTAATTCAAAATCTCATATAATATATCACATAATCTTATATAATATATCACAACTTATCAATTCAAAATCCTGAATATCCGGAAACACATAACGAGTGGTAATAATAATATATTCATAATGCTTTAAGGTTTATATATATATATATATAAAAAAAGTCAACCCAGAAGTCAAATGTTTGAATAATTATAATTTATATAGTTTATTTTATACACATTTTACAAAAGGCTAAAAATTTTGTCATTAATTTTTTTGCTACAATATTTTTTAGGTAGATATTATATTTATATTATAATATAATACATACTAATTATATAATATTTTGAATAATTACCTATAATTTAGAATTTTTAAGTAAATTATTCCTATATTTTTTTTTCTAACCCATTTGGCAAGGACTAATTATAGGACCATCTTCTTTTTTTCAAAAATAACATTGGGTTCTTCTAAGGTTTAAAATGTTGTAAGAGTTTACCCTTCCTGCTAATGAACGCATTAAACTTTGTAAATTATTTAAAATACTCTTCTTTTTTTCTTTTCTCTCTATCCTCGCCCTTCCTCCTTTTTCAACACCCAGATGATATTGGTCAACTTTCATTATCTGTCAAATAAGATATTTTTTATTTTGTCAACCCCAATCTATCATCTATTGCAATTTGGGGTTGAAGTCGAGGTGACAGATGAGTTGGAATGGGATACTTTCCAATCAACCTCTCCCCCCCCCCCCCCCCCAAGCTCAACAAGTGAAGAAATGATGTAGCCCACGGATTCACTATGATTAGTTTTTAGGTAGCAAATTGCACTAAAAAATATAGATTTGAATCATAGTAACTGCAGTGTCAGAGTTTCATACTTCTGTGAGGGTGATTATTTGTGGGCACCATATAATGTGTTTCCTATCTGATGTGCTATCGTGTATTGTAATTAATTTATCTCACGTACATGAGACAATATGTGAGAGACCTTTAAGGTGAAGAATTTCACCTACACCCAATTGAGAAGTGTAAATTAAGAAATCGAACAGCCCTCGATTTCAATCTCGAGTGTGTTCACGCAAACATAACGGCGCAGAGGCGTGTGTCAAATAAGTTGGATCGCTTGTGAGTTGGCTTGCCTTGCCTACTTTTTAGCTCAGCGTGACACAACTCATTATTAAAGGAAAGAGGTCATGCTAACCTAACCCAAGGATATAGGGTTGTATTAGCCAGGGGCATGTGACCTGCAACCTGGCGGACATGACTCATATAATTTTGGCATAGCTCGTCCACAGGCCAGCCAGCCTGTGGCACAACCTAGCATAAACTCATTTGGCTTGTTTGAAGATAATTTTTTTAAAAAATATAAAATTTAAAAAAAATATATAAATCAAAGAATCTTTACAATAATTTATGTTCTCATGTTAATATTATATTCAATATTTAATTATTTAGTCATTATGTATCATGCACTAATTTCACTAGTAGTATTACAATTAAGGGCAAATAGCAAAATAAAAGTTTAAACTTTTTTACGAATTTATAAATTTATCTAAATATTTTTATTTTGACAATTATATCCCAATTGATTTCATTGGATATAACTTTATCTAATATCTGAAATTAATTTGGGAGGTATGTGTACATCATTTGTCATAAAACAAAATATGAGTGAGATTCATACACACGTGTGTGTGTATATATATATATATAAATTTATGTGGGTTTAGCTCAATAATGGATCTAATTTAAGGGCTTAAAAACAATTAAAGTTATGTAAACTCAATTATGAATCTAATTTATAAATTTAATGAAAAGAAGTTCAAGTAAGTGATAAGACTAACTCATATATCAAATATGCCAAACACAATATGTTTTAACTAATTCTTTAAATTCAAGATGATCTTTAATTAACTTATTACTATCATTTATCTAATAAATAAATAATATATTTCTATATACATCAATTTGTATTTTTTTTTTTTTTGTTGAGGAAGAATAACAAAAAATTAATTCTTGTCAACTTCTATTTCTTTTCTTCAATTCACTATTGAATTGCAAGAATTCCCCATAACAAATCCTCCCAAACCTATAACAAATTCAAATTATATACAAAAATACAATCATTTTCATTTCTTAATTTCTTCAATTCTTTCAAATACAAAATAAATTGAATAGGGCACAACAGTTCAATTGTCGGGATTCCCCCTACAAACTTACCAACCACCAATTTAAATTATATACAACACGATCATTTTCATTTTCTTCCTCAATTAATTCGCAATAAATTGAATAGTTAAATTATATGCAACACAATCATTCCCTTTCACTATTCAATTTTGCACGGATAATTGTAAGCATACAGAGGGTCTCTATTCATTTTATTCAATATATTACTATATCTCTTTTGATATCATTATTTTGCAATCTTGCTTTCTTTCTAATTCTGCAATCTAGTTAGTGTCTTGTTACTTTTGATTATCTTTAAGTGCTCTATATTTTATATTTTTTTCTTATTCTCAAGTTCAAAAATCTTAATTATTTAATTAATATATTTTCATTAACAAAATATTTATTTGTCATCATGTTTAATCTTCGTTGATCCTTAGACTACTCGCAAAAATACTTCTTGTAATCGAGTAGATAATCCTCATGCCAATATATCAAATCCAATTCCCTAACCCCCTCAACCTGGCATTGAGTAGAGGTGGACAAATGCATAACTGAATTTTATAGTATTAGAAACACAACCCCCCCTCCCCCCCAAAGGGCACAGTCTAACGGTTCTAGCAATTCACGTAGGGGCCTGCTCTGTTATGGTTTAGTCATTATCTCGGGATCGAAACTGAGTACTGTTGGATTTCGTGATTTACCTCAGCACTCTCCGTTGGGGATTGGGTGTGTGGGCCGCCCATGAAAGGGCCTAATCCCATGAAACACAACGCCCCATAAAGATAAAACCAACTAATGTTTGATAGTCTTCACCCTTGCCAAATGAGCAACTACAACTTCTCCAACCCCCCATCAACTGAGGAGCCATCTACCTTGAAATGTAAGTCCAAGCACGGGAGAACCAATAATGTCTAGAGCAAATTCGAGATTATTAATATATAACTGATAAAAAGCCTAACATGTATTATGCAAATTTTGTAAAAATGACTATGCATGTCAATTAAGAGTAGGGATCAGACACATGCTCAAACATGTTAAGAAACATAAACTTGAAACAAAATCTAGTTTATCAAAGTTGATAATTAAGATAGAATGCTTGGTTTTATTTGCGAAAATGAAATGCTCAAATGGTATTGTTCACATGCACTACACCCCCACAACTAAAAGATTTTTAAGAAACACAATAAAAAATGAAGTAATGAGATTCTATCTAGAATATAAAGAAAAGCTAAACATTGTGTCATAGGCAAAAATCTATTAAAAGACCAACAAATCTTAAAAGTCCAAAATAATATTTTGGATTAAAAATGTGTAAATTTCCTTTTAATTGGGAGGAGAGGGGTCCTACGCAATGCTCAAACTGGATAAGTTCAATATCTGCAAATTCCCTTGAGAATCTCATAAAAAAAGATAGATATTATTCTTTAGGAATCCTAATAAAATCTTGGTATAAAAAAGATAAATATTATCTATTAAAAATCCTAATTTTGATAAGATATTAGAATATTAGGATAAACATCATCTATAAAAAAAACCAAACTAAGGGAATTTAGATTATGCCTTTCTCTTCTGTAAATAAGTAGGGTTTCATTTCACAAAAAGTATGTCTCTGATACTGGTGTGAATTTCGCTTTATAATTTTTAGCATTTTCAGTATTTGATTCAAGTATCAAAGTGTTTGTGTGGATACTTTCTTGTACCCTTTGATTATTTTATCTCTTGTAGTCTTGGGATGAAGGTCTCAAGACAACATAAGATTTTGAAACGAAGGTTTTAAGATGACATCAAGTCTCACTGAATTTAATAGTCAATTATTTATTTGTTTTCAATTAAATTTATTATTCTCTCATTAAACTATAGTAACTTAAGCATTAGAGTGCCTTATAGGATAACCCCAAGGACAATTCTTGAGGTTCGACACCACTCAAAGATCGATTTGTTTTTCTTTTATAGGATTTAAGAACTTACTGTTTATTTGCACCTAATTATATAATTTTTTATGAAACTATACTAATTTAAATATTGCAGGTAATCCTGATGGCAATTTTTTTGTGTTACTTTAACACTTTAAAGCAACACTTTTGTATTTGTGTATTTTGTTGTGTATTAATTAGTATAAGTGTTAGATACACTAATTACATAGAATATTATTCTTGAGAATGAGTTAAATGGACTTGAAAATGTATAATTTTAGAGTATAATTGAAATAACAAAAAATTCGAGTGTCTATATGAAAAAATGTCGAAATACAAGAGTTAAATTGACTCGAAATTACATAATTCAGGGATGTAATTAAAATGATGAAAAATTCGAGTATCTAAATGGAAAAACCGTACAAATACATGAGCAAAAATATGTATTTGGACTAATTCAGCAAAAATAATTTAAGATTTTATTACTGATGCAACATACCTGAACATGTCCAATTCTATGAGCTTGGAAAGTAATAGATTGGATACGTGGAACTAACACGAATAATAATACGCTATTTCACGACAACATCACTTAATATATATATATGTAAAAAAAACTCAAAGGGTTGTAATTAATTCAATTCTAATTTTTAATTAGTTTTTCGTTCCAAACCAAATGATTAAAAATTCAATTTTGTAGGAATCATTAGAACTATGAAATTCATTGGAATTAATTCCAAACGTACTATATATATATATATACAAGAATATATTCTGAATAATTGTAAGAATCTTTAAGGATTTTTAACATTAATTACTTTGCCTTTTCAAGTATAAATAAATCATATTGGTAAGTAGAAGAAAATGAATTTAGAATTTATATTTTATTCTGCTCTATCTAAGAAAGTAGACCTAAAATGAAAATAAGTCTAAGAGGAATAAGCCTAAGGAGGAAAGAGTGGGAAACCTTCCTAAAAGAATAATCCCTGGTAGACCCTCTCAAATACTACTCTTGAGTCTAAGAATATGTCAATTCATTTTAATTCGAGATTTTTGCTTGAAAATTTAGAATAGATGATTGTAAAAGATATAAATATTCTTTGACATGTAAGCCTCTATAGATAAAATGAGTGATTTTTTTGATCGAAATATGATCAAATCTTTATTGAAACTATATTTTTTTTTTTACTCTTACATGCTTTTTTGTGAATACTAAGTTAAGCATTAGATGACCTATTTGGCAAATAACCACCTCTTTGACTATTTTCTCTTTTACACATTTCTTGGAGATCAGAGATTCAAAATGAACACTCTCCCGTGATTACAAAATTATCTTTGTATTTCGACAACAACATATTCAAAATATTCATTTTTATTTTTCTTTAAAAAATTTACCCATAATGTCAACAAATATATATCCTATATTTTTTAACATATAACAAACAAACAAACCAACGATTTAGGAAAGGAAGAAAGTTGCTGTTTATTATCCGTCATTCTTGTTCATACCCCTTCCCTTCTCTGAACAAAAATAAATGAGAAAATTCTACTGGGACCAACATATATTCCAGGTAAACTTATTGTCGATGAACTTCATTAATTCCCAAACATATACATAGACGTCCGATATACTTTGTAGTGTAAGAATCAATGATTATACTTCCAATCATGCCACTTCTCGTAACTACCAGTCTCATTGGTACCACTAAAATAGAAACCATCCCGTCTGATAGACCAGTAACAACTATCATCTACTGCATGTTTACTTGTGCAGTGGCGGGATATGTCACTGTCGAAGACATTGAAGACTTGATCCTTGGACCCCCAATAAAAGTTGCAGAAGAAAACAGTGTTCTGTGATAACCCGTTGTTACTGAATCTCCACCATAGTTCATATCCGGGCAGTAGTGTTTGGTTGCCCTTGAGGCCAAAATCATCATCTTTGGTTTTGCAGCGAACTTTCACTTGGTCAGCGGGGATGTTGTTAGTGACATGGACCGCCCAGAAGCTATTTGGGGCATCAGCTCGTTGGTCAAACGACATTGTGCCAATGAAACAATGTATCATCAACACAGCCGAGGGAAGGAAGAAGCGAGGCATTGCACTGAAAGGAATGTCAAAACAGTGCCCTCTTTCGATGCCTCTATTTGTCTTTGTTGGAGATGCAGACGTGTATATGTATATATATATATATATATATATGTACAAAACTTTTCACATTGATAGAAATTGGGAATTAATTAGTTATTTGCAAAGTGATTTAATGAGAGTTAAGGAAAGAAACATGCTGTTAAGGAAAACTTTAACAACTGTCGGAAATTAGGATTTGTGGAGAGAGAAATAATTAAGAAGAAAATGCATGATGGGCAACCAAGTTAATTATTTGGTTAACGATTTAGTATTGAAGGAATTATTATTATATATAATAATACTCATTGATCATTCAATGAATGAGGTAATTTTTTTGTAAGTATAAAATACATTCAATTCATTCATTACATGGTCAATCAATTCATAGAATGCAACAAATAAAATATTAAATTATAAGTCATAAATAATTCACTATTTGGGACCGGATTCGGTTTCGATTCATTTATCTAGAGTCCAATATTATTTTTATCTCTAATTAATCCGATTCGGTTATAGATATAATAAATATTCCAAATTTTGATTTATTAGTTTCGAAATCGGATTTGTCTAAAATTAGATTATAATATTTATACTATGCATAAAAAATAAAAAAATAAATATAAATAATTAAAGGAATTGACCAACCTATTTTAAATATTTAAACCTATTAAAAGAAGTTGATTGTAATTATCTCCCATGTTAAATTCATCTTTTATATATATATATATATACTATTATTGTAATGATCCAAATTTAGTTAATTAAGTGTTGTGTATACGTTTCGAGTGTCAGAATGAATTTAATTGGTAATTCAATAGGATAGTGTGTGATTCGGATGGCCTATTTTTTCAGTGTGTAATGTTTGTATTGAAACCCGACTTTGACCTTGAGTCAACCCGAATCTCTGAAAACCCAAAGCATGAAAGTTGTATCAATTTCTCTTAGCTTTTCATATCATCTTGATTCACCCAAATTGGAGTTCATATGAGAGAGTTATGGTCAAATTATTATGATATGTCGGAACTGTTCAGAATTTCGTAAGCCATACGTTTCAGCATTCTGTCTCCTCATTCAATCTAAATTTTGACTGTGATTAAACCCGATTCTCTCAAAACTTAAATCATAAAAGTTGTAGATCTGTATCTTGGATTTCCATACCATTTTGAATTAGCTCAATCGGAACTCAGACGAGTGAGTTATGTCCGAAATTCAAAAGCGTATCGAAGCTGTCCAAAAACATCCGTTTTTCATCAAACCCTCTCAAATTCGGTCCGGGTCAGGCCATTCGGGTATTTTCTTAGATCCGACAGAACGCATTTCTGGGAGCAAGTTCAGAGACAATTATCTTGATTTTGATGTGGTCGGGGCATGCGTCTAAGCCATTAATCGCTGTCTCTTGCTTTGCCAATATATATAGATTGAGAGAGTAGCAAAGAGAATGTGAGGAATTGACAGAGAATTTTCAAAGAGTTGTTGAGAGCTGGGAGGAAGAAGAAAACAGAGGAAAAAGGAGATGAGTTTGGCAGCTTTTGGGTCTTCTTCTTCGTGAATCAGGCAAGCTTCCCTTCCCCCTTCTCTTCTCCTCCTTGAGTCCTTGTTACCTACTGGCGGTTGTGCGTGAGCTTTATCAAGCTCTATTGGTGTTTTCCTGAGAGAGTGAGCACGCTGTAATCTAATCAAACAAAGGAAATAAATGAAATTAGGGAGTGTGTGTATTTGGCATTTAGGCTATGAGTTACTGTGTACGTGTGTGTGTTCACTGGGGAAGCTTAATATAATTAATAGGTGTTTCATTAGGTGTGTTCATGAGGGGAGAAATTGGAGTGAGATATATATATATATATATATAATGTTGAGGGATGAAATTGGAGGCAGCAACACGTCCTTGTGCACTTGGAGCTTGAAGTGCTTAGATATGTTGAGGGATGAAATTGGAGGCAGCAACACGTCCTTGTGCACTTGGAGCTTGAAGTGCTTAGATATATCTTTATATATATATATATATATACATTGATGTAAATGTTGCTTAAAGTCAATAAATACAATTTGAGGTAACTAAATAAATAGTAATAGTGACAAACAACATTAGTAAAGATTATTTTTATTATTATCTTTCTTTCTTAAAAATAATAATAGAAATAATGTTAGTAAATAATGAGTATTGTGTGACATAATTCATTAAATTATATATATATTATAATATATTTTTAATAGTTATGTATTATATGTAATAACTCATTGAGTTATTATAAAATAAAGGTATAGTTTAATAAAACCATAGAGGTTGTAAATATACTCAGTTTGTTTTGACTGCATTTTTAGAGAGCTTGTTCACTCTCTACTTCCTAAGTGGAATGAAGCTAGGTTATCCTCGGGGTAGTATCCAACCTAGGGCCAAGTTTGGTTTCAGGGTTAGCCAAGTCTCTAGGCGTGGTCATGTTCTTCCTTCGAGAGGGCGGTCTATTATGGTGACGAGTGTTAAGCTACTGGTTGTCAACCGCTGCATCCTGGTATATGATGGTTGGTGATATGGGCCCAACTATCAACTATCATGACTGGCCACAGATGAGCCAGGGTAGCTAATACTGTCAGTCACCCACCTTTTTGACATCTTGCATATCAGGGTATTGTGTGCCGGGATTTGGGCTGCATCTATTAGGGGACTCATGTGACTGAATGTTTGGCCACGTGCATACATTGCTGTTTATTTTATCCAATAGTTAGCTAGTCATGAGCACTACATTGAGTGTATTTGCCTATGTGGGCGGGCGTGACTTGATGCTTGGTTTTATGGGGGCCTTGTATCAGGTTTCTGCTCATGTGCCACTGCATTTTATATGTGTGCATTTACTTGTTCTTTGATGCCGGCTTTTGATTGAGATTGAGACCACAGCTGTGACAGTGTCGGGTACACCGCGTTGGTTATATTTTCACACGCGCGAGTTCTTTTAGGTTAGCGTGTTGTGACTCGGTGAGGTCGCTCCCACTTGAGGTTTTCTTTACAGGTTGCAGGTTCAGTCTGCCTTGGCTCACTCAAGTATATATCATGGGTTTGGGCGCCATTGTTTTCTTTTGTGGGCCCCAAGACCCTATATGTGCGCATTTCTTTTATGCACGAGATACCTGGCATTTGTTCGTTGATATGGACATGCTTTGCATGGATACTGCATGTTAGGTGCAGGGTACTCTATAATGCTTATTCTTGTTGTCCGGTCCTTTTGTATGAGTTTGCTGAGTCTTGTGACTCACTTATTTGTTTCTCTTCATTCCAGGTAAGGGCAAGGGCAAGATTGGGGATGGTCCCAGTGAAGTGTAACTTCTCCGTAGATGATGTACAGGGCAGGTCGAGTTAGCTTTATCTTATGGCTTTTTGTACTTTGAGACTTTGTGGATTACGACATTTTCTGTGGCGGGTTGTGGTTTGTTTTGTGGTTTGGATTTGTCTTTGGCCCGGGATTGTAAATGTAACCTTGTTGGGCCTATGGTGTTTTGTTATGCATGCAGTGTTTTGGATTTTGTTTCAGATTTTCAGATTCATGATCAGGTATATTTGAATGTGAGGTGCATGCATGACAGGTTTTGTATTCGTCATTCAGGACACATGCTCGAGTTCTATGGCTAGTCTGGGGGACTTGGGTCAGGGTCCTACAATTATAAAAACAAATACTATTAATATGTCATGGTAAAAAAAAAAAAAGGTAATTAATAAATGGGTTAACCTAGACTAATTGGGCTGACCCAATGACTGAAAGACACAAGAGCTTGTGGCCTAACTTGAACGACTTCAAAGGAGCAGGACACACAAAGATGGTCGTGGGAGGCATGCTCGCAGCCCCATGGTTGTGATGAGGCCCTGCAACCATACGACTGTGAGAGACCCTCGCAGGCACATGTTTGCAAGGAGGCCTCGCGGCTCCGGTTGGCCACGCGATGCACCCACTGCAGCCGTGATCGTCGTGAGCTGGTCGCGGTTTCGAGAGAGGTCGCACCGCTAAGGCATTTCCCTGAATATAGGGAAGGGAGGAGTCCTACACAATGCACAAATCAGGATAACTATAATATTTAAAAATCCCTCTGAAGATTATATAAAAAGGATAGACAATTATTACTAAAGAATTCTAATTCCCAAAGGATAAGATAAATATCAAGATATTTTACTTATACAAATATATGTTGATGATATTATCTTCGGAGTCTCAAACAAAAGTGTATGTGATGATTTTACAAATCTTATGCAAAGTGAATTTGAAATGAGTATGATAGGCCAACTAAACTAAAATATTTTCTTGGTCTACAAATTAGGAAAAACAATGAATGCATTTTCATATGCTAGTAAAAACATATTAAAGATCTCTTTAAAAGATTTAATATGCATGAATGCAAGCCAATAGCTACTCCAATGTGTCACTCTTCATACCTAGATAAGGCTGAATTAGGGAAACCCGTAGATGTCAAGTTGTATAGAAACATGATTGGATCCTTACTTTATTTGACCGCTAATAGATGTTAGATTTCAATCAAATCCTAAGAAATCCCATCTCAAAGCTGTCAAAAGAATCTTTAGGTATTTAAAATCACCTTTCAATCTAGAATTATATTACCCAAAATTTGATAAGTCTAATCTAATTGCTTATAATGCTGATTATAATGGATGCAAAATTGATTGAAAGAACACTAGTAGATTGAGTCAATTTTTAAGTGGCTCATTAGTATCTTGGTCAAGTAGAAAACAAAACACCGTTGTACTCTTTTCTACTGGGGCTGAATATGGAGCAGTAGGAAGTTGGTGTGCACAAATGTTTTGGATGAAACATCAATTGGAAGATTTTGGTATAAAACTTATCTATATTCCAATCAAATGTGACAATACAAGTGCAATAGTTTTAATAAAAAATCTAGTATTCCATATAAGAAAAAAAAACATATTAAGGTAAAACACCACTTTATTAGAGATCATGTCCAAAAAGAGGATATCAAACTTGAATTCATAGACAAATAATCAAATAGCTGATATTTTCACAAAAATCTCAAGATAGGAATAAATTTGAATTCTTTAGGAGCGAATTAGGAATGATTTCTTCTTCTCGTTATCATCACCATAAGTGAAATATTGATTATTGTAATATACTTGATGTGTATTTATATGTATCAAATTGAAATTCTTCTATTTGTGAAGCATATTTTCATATTTTTCAAAAGGACATAGAAAAACTATTGACCATTTTTCGCATATGTCGAAAACAACAAGAATGTGAGAAATGATAGACATCCAAGAGGGGGTGAATTAGGTTTTCAAAAACTTTTCTTGATTTTAAATAGTATTTGAATTAAACAATTTGGACTTTTTAACACTAATGCTTTAAATATAATCTTGACAGAAATTAAATGTAAAATAGATTCAATACAAGAAAACTTATCCTTTTTAAGTTTCAAAAAGTTTTTGCTAAAGTAATAAAACTGATCTCAAGTTTTATTGGAAGACAAATCTTGCTGAAAGAAAAACAACAATTTTGAAATAAAAGAAAGAAAGAAAGAATGCAACATACAAGGATTTTATAGTGATTTGGCTCTACCAACCTATCACTACAAGAGTTTAGACTTTTTTCGGTGGTGAAAAAATCACCGGTAAAAGTTTTTTCAGTGATAATTATAACCGCCGGAAATATCTCCGTTGGGAAAGCTTACTGGCGGTTTTCATAAATCGTTAGTAAAAATAATCATTACTGGTGGTATTTCTAAACTGTTGAAAATTTTCAGCGGTTTCCAAAAACTGGCGGTAAAAGGTATTTACCGGCAGTATAAAAATCACCGGCAAAGTCAGAACTTTTCCGGCAATTTTCAGATCCCGCCGACAATGGTTAACAACCGACAAAACCCAAAAAACTATCGGCAATTTTAAAAAATAAGATTTTTAAAAAAATATATAACAATCAATAAATAACATGTATAACAATCAATGACCACAACAACAAAAAATCACTAACAATTTTAAAGGATTCACTTGCTACAAACAATAAGTATAATAACTGTATATAATAGATCTATTAGTATAACAACTATATACAATAGAAAGATCAATCTTGTCTCGTCTCATTACATAATACCATACAAAAGCACATACAAATCAACCTTAAACTAAAACATGTCCAAGTGACCTTAGATAACCATTGATTACGCCACCATGCCATTCTTCAACCAAAATTGCATATCATATTTTTTCGATCTGCATTGGAAAATAATAAATCTATTTAAGTATGTACGTTAACTATGAAATTGCATAAAACATGTCCAAATTGCATATAAGACAAAAACACTTACATTAGACACCCTCCACGGTATCGTAGTTTTATTGTTATTAGCATCCCTCAAGACATGCATCCCAGAAAATTGTTGAGGCAATGGATATAAAGGCTTCAATACTTTCTAAATACTAATTTCAATAAATTCATTACCTAGCTCTGTTTCTGCTACAAACTTGGTCAGATCAATGGACACATTGATTGCCTTAGCAACAATATGGCGAGGTATTCGTCTATTCATCAAGTGAACAAATTCACTAATCTGTGTTTAAATAAGCATAAATGATTTTATAGTATATTTTACATTTCAGTATATTAACTATTTGGTAGCGAATTACCTTTAAATGATGACCACATTCTGGTGTTGATAATCCAACACATTCAGCTTCGGGTGATGGTGTGCTTGCATGTGCAGCAGAAGCACTAACATGTGAGGATGGCTATATTCCAAAATAGTTTAGTTAATATATATAGTAAACATGCAATTTTAAATCACGAAATGCACTAATGGAATGACGTACTTATCTCGGTTGTGGTGTATTGTCTGGAGCCGATGGTGTATGTCCCATTGCCTCAAGTATTGCACGAATTTGCATTTGAACTTGACTTTGGATTTGAGCTTGAAATTTTTTCTTCTAGCTCAGTAGTAATTTGCGCACTCATTTGGTCATACTGCTCTTGGAGCACCTGTTATTGTTGTCTTTGTCTAATCTTAGTTGGGCATTTAGTGTATTCCACTACCTTGTTCTTCTCGTAGTGTATTCCACTACTTTAGCTCCTCAATAAGGATTTAACAAACCACTATAGCTTTTGCAGGCTCAGCTATAATCTCAGCTTTTCACAGGTGTAGGTGTAATCTCTGTTTTTCACTGGCTCAATAGTAACCAAATACACAGCTTTTATAAGGATCAATCGAAACCTCTTACATTGTGCTTTTTACGGGCTCAAGTACTAACCACAAAAGTAGAAGAAAGGTTTACAATTTGAACACCTTGAGAAGCTCTTATAAGATAGAGAACAAATAACAAGATTGGCTTTTCACAAAGAAAAGAGATACAGAAAGAATAAAAAGAATATAAGCACTCATTCTCTATTTTTCTAATTGAAGATTAAATGTTAAAGAAATTGTTTGGCTCAAGGCAGTAGGAAATATTCAAGAACGACAACCTTGCTCTTCGTCTTCATCTCCTTTTATACTTGCTATCAATAGAGTGAAATCTGCAAGGATATCCTTCTTTTTCTATAAAATAATTATTAAAATATTCAAAATATTAAGATAATTGATTTAGATAAAATTTAGTGCCTTTTTAAAGACTTAACGGTCCAATATGTGCATTAAAAACACTTGCAACGATTAGTTCAACGGCTATATAGACTACATATATTGTTTTGAAAAACAACATCTAAGAAATCATAAACATTGAGATTAAATATAAAACTCAATTTTCTCATCAACATCTAATATAAACCTTAAGTTTAAACACAAGTGTTGTTTGTGAAAGTTGGTTAAAAATAAACTTTTCAAATACATTCACTTGATTACATAGAAAACCTTAGAAGATAAATGAGATATTCTTAAGGCATATGGCTTTGAAATCAAGTTGGGAACAATATATGTTATTCAACTAAAAGATTCTTTTTTCTAGATTCAAAAGAGAATCATTCTACTAGGCTCATACATTATTACACAACATGTAACATAAAGATGCATCATGATAACTTTATAAAACTTACTCACATGAAATATTCATAATTCAAGTAACTTACATTTACTTGACTGAAACATATAGAACTTTGCATGTAAACACCCTCGCTCGGATATCCCAACCACCCGGACTACCCGAACGGGAGCGCCTACGGAAGGAAAAAGAATGAATCAGAAAACAGAAACTACCCTGGCATGCGTACAAAAGAATTAAAACAACGAAAGTTAAGCTAAAAGCATGCATGCACTACGGGTACTCCGCTAACCCAGCGATCACATGAAAAATAAATGCATACAAACTCCTATGCCGACATACATGAGACACGAGAAATGACCTGGCACAGTCAAAAGAATAGAGAAAATCCCTCTCAAACATTAGACTTGATGAGGACTAACAAAACTGCATGTACACCATACCGACTTTGTCGCTAGATGCTATCTCCTTTACCCTTGACCCACACTGTCACTATCTGGAGTGATGGAAAGCAAAGTGAGTCGAGTGACTCAGCAAGCGTAAAGAAAGAAAGGCTGCAGGATGAACATATCTAGTAAACTCTCCCCAGAACACCAATTCCCAAGGACACACAAGCCACGAGACGCCCAACACAGTACAAAAGCGTAAATAAAAGCACATATCAGTTCTTGGGGCCCACACAAGACACATGGCACCCAAGTCCCATACCAACCTGCCACTTCCCTAAAAGGCAACATAAATCTCCAACAAACTTGTGCGAGCTATCTCGGGTCGGTGCTCCCATCACTCGAATGCTCGCGTCGGTCCTCCCGATACCCGAATTGTAGAATAACCGTGTAGTAGGCTCCCTCGGAACGGTCCTCCCGTCCAAGAACTGTGAACTATCGGTAATCATGCAATGCATATAAAAATTCAATGGGGTAGTGAGCATCAACGTGATACACTAGCACCCGTACATCTAGGCATCAGGCCATGCTCAGCCCACATAGTAAACCACATGCGATGCATATGCCCGTGCTAGATGCAATCTAACCATACTAGAATGTTCGTGTCCAAGTATACTCAATAAATGAATACCCCAACATGCATCCCGTACCCATGTGCATATCAAATCGTGAACGGTAACGCAACATATCAAATCATGTAATAAATCACATAATCCACATAATGGCAGAGCTAGTCAGCAGTGTCCTGCACCGGTCAACGGTTAGTGACTAGGAGTATCCGCCCGACGGTCCACTTTAGGGCAATATGATAGTCTACTCCAACGTCACCAAACAGCGGACCTCTGCCTTACTGCTCGATAGCCCTGGTCAAACCACACCCGAGAAATCCGTAAATAAACCCACACTTCTAAAAACCTAGTCCCCAAGGTAGGTTCAACATCATTTCGAAGGGAATGGGGGTGGTATAAACTCCCGTAGGCACATAACAAATAAAACCCCAACGAGTCTCATATTTAATTTAAAATTAAATTATGCCAATAAATCCTTGCTTGGTAAGTTAATACGTGAAATCGAACAAATTAAGGAAATGCGTAGGGTTCATAAAATGGAAAGAGCTCACAAAGCTATTTAACCCCAGAAGTCTCATAATTAAATTAATTAAGCAAAATTCGCATAATAACCATTTATAATGAACGTAATTAATTTATGGAACCAAATTGAGTTAAGGGAGGATATAAAATTCATAAATCAAATGAGCGTCACAAATGGTGTAAACGGTGAATCTGATTTATTGTGGCTTTCCATTATCGCAAGGGTTCATCAATCTGATTGAGTGTGTCTAATAACTGAAATGTGATGGTGCATTTCATAAAAGATTGTTTGATTTATCTTATTTACCATGTGATGGGGCGGTGTTCAAAGGTCTCATCTAACCAAAAACTAAAATGTGAGCAAGGGTGATGTTCAACTCATTGCACTTAGCTAGACAGTGGGTCAGATCTAACTAGTCTATTAGGTTAAAAACTAAAATATAAGGTTTATAGTGGGTTAGAAGCCAAAGGTCGGGCTCCACATATGATGCGATAACAAGTGTTGTCCACTCAATTATATGAGTATTCTAAAAACTGAAATGTGAGAGGTATTCACATGAAAGAGAATTCGACCACTTGCTATTGGATTATTTAGAAAGATCACGTTTTTTGCTTGGGAAGTGCAAGATTCAAAAAATTTAGTGGGAGTATCCATTTAGTTCAAAAGTCCTTAATTAAATGGTGTTTTTACAAAGATACAATACTAATATATCTATTTATTTTCTATAGATAAAATGGTAGGTCATAATCCATTATCCCGTATTCTAGACACTAATAGGCTCATTGGTCAAATCTTTTCTGATTGGTTTTGAAACATTAAAATAATGCTCAGTATGGAACATATAGACAATGTCTTGTTCTATAGTCCCATAGATATCCCTGAGGGTGTGGTTGAGGAGAAAAGGTTCACTTGAGAGACTTTAAAGGATCACGATATTAGAGCCTGTAACTATATACTCGCCTCTGTGTTAGCACGAGAACTTTTCTAGTGCTGTAAGCATGATTCATAATATTAAGGACCTATATGGCGAGCGTAGTTGACAACTCAATATGAGATATCGAAGAAGCTGTCTCGGGCCCAGATGTTTAAGGATTCTAATGTGAGAGACCATGTCACCAACATGATTAATTGGATTGGTCAGTTGGATGTCTTGGAGTTCCCTATGGATCCTCATCTCCGTATTGATCAGATCCTGCAATTATAGTTAGAGTCATTTTCTTCCTTCATTACTTATTTTTATATGCATAAGATTGAGTGTTCCTTCCCTAAGTTGTAAAATATGTTGACAATTGCCCAGTTATAAATGAAGAGCAAAAGGAAAGAAGGGGTTCTTGCCATTGCTTTGTCTTCTTCTAAGAGGAGGTCTAGGCTTAAATCTAGAAAGAGAAAGAGAAACGTTCTCGGGGCTAGGAAAGATGGGCGATAGATAGAGTCTAGGGGCAAGGAGGTCATTGGCAAGGGTACTTGTTACTTTTGTGCGAATAAGAGACACTAGAAGAGGAATTACCTTGACTAGCTACTAAGCTTTAAGGTTAAGCGTCTGAATGGCCAAGGTATTTCTCATTTTTTGTGTGTTATTGAGTTTGATTTTATGATTGGTTAGTACCTTGCTTTTTGGATTGTCGATTTTGGTGCTACATTTTATATTTGTTTGTTTGTGCAAGATCTCAATAGAAGTAGAATGCTTGGGAAGCGTGAGGTGGTTCTAAAAGTAGGTAATGGGGCAACAATTGTTGCCTTAGCTACAAGAACTACTTTTGTACAATTAACTTTTGGACATGTGTTGTTTTTGTATGATTGTTTGCATGTACCTAATACTATAGGGAATGTTTTGTCAATTCCTAAGCTTGTACAACAGAATTATGAATTCTCGTTTGCTAACAATTGTTGTTTAATATATTTTTGTAATGTGTGTGTGGGCAAAACTATAATGGTAAATGGTCTATATTTTCTGTAAGTACATGAATGTGAACATAGTTAATAACTAGTTGCTAATATATTAGTACCACATTAAAAGAGAAATGTTATCGAGATAATCACATTAATCTTATACAGTTGTAGCATCTTAAGCTACATCATATTGACTTGAGCCTCTATAAATAAAATGAGTGATTTTTTCGATTGAAATATGATCGAACCTCTACTGAAATTATACTTTTTTTCACTCTTACATACTTTTCTGTGAATACTAACTTAAGCATCAGGTCTTTGACTATTTTCTCTTTTACACATTTCTCGGAGATCAGAGATTCAAAATAAACACTCTCCCATGATTACAAAATTATTTTTGTATTTCGACAACAATATATTCAAAATATTCCTTTTTATTTTTCTTCTTTAAAAAATTTGCCCATAATGTCAAGAAATATATATCCTATATTTTTTAACATATAACAAACAAACAAACAAACAAACGAACGAACGATTTAGGAAAGGAAGAAAGTTGCTGTTTATTATCCGTCATTCTCGTTCAAAGCCCTTCCCTTCTCTCAACAAAAAAAGATGAGAAAACTCTATTGGGAACAACATATTCGATGTAAACTTATTGTTGATGAACTTCATTGCCAAAACACATACATAGTCCGATATACTTTGTACTGTAAGAATCAATGATTATACTTCCAATCATGCCACTTCTCGTAACTACCAGTCTCATTGGTACCACTAAAATAGAAACCATCCCGTCTGATAGACCAGTAACAACTATCATCTACTGCATGTTTACTTGTGCAGTGGCGGGATATGTCACTGTCGAAGACATTGAAGACTTGATCCTTGGACCCCCAATAAAAGTTGCAGAAGAAAACAGTGTTCTGTGATAACCCGTTGTTACTGAATCTCCACCATAGTTCATATCCGGGCAGTAGTGTTTGGTTGCCCTTGAGGCCAAAATCATCATCTTTGGTTTTGCAGCGAACTTTCACTTGGTCAGCGGGGATGTTGTTAGTGACATGGACCGCCCAGAAGCTATTTGGGGCATCACCTCGTTGGTCAAACGACATTGAGCCAATGAAACAATGTATCATCAACACAGCCGAGGAAAGGAAGAAGCGAGACATTGCACTGAAAGGAATGCCAAAACAGTGCTCTCTTTCGATGCCTCTATTTGTCTTTGTTGGAGATGCAGACGTGTATATGTATATACATATATATATGTACAAAACTTTTCACATTGATAGAAATTGGGAATTAATTAGTTATTTGCAAAGTGATTTAATGAGAGTTAAGGAAAGAAACATGCTGTTAAGGAAAACTTTTAACAACTGTCGGAAATTAGGATTTGTGAAGAGAGAAAATGATGGGCAACAAAGTTATTTGGTTAACGATTTAGTATTGAAGGAATTATTATATATATATATATATAATATAATCATCGATATATCATTCAATGAATGAGGTAATTTTTTTATGAGTATAAAATACATTCAATTCAATCATTACATGATGAATCAATTCATAGAATGCAACAAATAAAATCTTAAATTATAAGTCATAAATAATTCACTATTTGGGACCGGATGCAGTTTCGATTCATTTATCTAGAGTTTAATATTATTTTTATCTCTAATTAATCCGATTCGGTTATAAAAATAATAAATATTCCAAATATTGATTTATTAGTTTCCAAATCGGATTTGCCTAAAATTAGATATATATATATAATATATTTATACTATGCATAAAAAATAAAAAATAAATATAAATAATTAAAGGAATTGACCAACCTATTTTAAATATTCAAACCTATTAAAAGAAGTTGATTGTCATTATTTCCCATGTTAAATTCATCTTATATTATATATATATATACTATTATAAAAACAAATACTATTAATATGTCGTGTTAAAAAAAGGTAATTAATAAATGGGTCAACCCAGACTAATCGGGCCGACGCAATGACTGAAAGACACAAGAGCTTGTGGCCCAACTTGAACGACTTCAAAGAAGCAGGACACACAAAGATGGTCGTGGGAGGCATGCTCGTGGCCCCATGGCTGCGAGGAGGCCCTGCAACCTTATGACTGCGAGAGACCCTCGCAGGCACGTGCTTGCAAGGAGGCCTCGCGGCTCCGGTTGGCCACGCGATGCACCCACTGCAGTTGTGAACGTCGTGAGCTGGCCGCGGTCTCGAGAGAGGCCGCACCGCCAAGGCATTTCCCTAAATATAGGGAAGGGAAGGAGTCCCACACAATGCACAAATTAGAATAACTATAACATTTAAAAATTTCTTTGAAGATTATATAAAAAGGATAGACAATTATTGCTAAAGAATTTTAATTCCGAAAGGATAAGATAAATATCAAGATATTTTACTTGTATAAATATATGTTGATGATATTATCTTTGGACTCCCAAACAAAAGTGTATGCGATGATTTTACAAATCTTATGAAAGTGAATTTGAAATGAGTATGATAGGCGAACTAAAATATTTTCTTGGTCTACAAATTAGGAAAAACAATGAATGCATTTTCATAAGCCAATGAAAACATGTAAAAGATCTCTTTAAAAGATTTAACATGCATAAATGCAAGCCAATAGCTACTCCAATGTGTCACTCTTCATACCTAGATAAGGATGAATTAGGTAAACTCGTAGATGTCAAGTTGTATAGAAATATGATTGGATCCTTACTTTATTTGGCCACTAATAGATGCTAGATTTCAATCAAATCCTAAGAAATCTCATCTTAAAGTTGTCAAAAGAATCTTTAGGTATTTAAAATCACCTTTCAATCTAGAATTATATTACCCAAAATTTGATAAGTCTGATCTAATTGCTTATAATGCTGATTATTATGGATGCAAAATTGATCGAAAGAACACTAGTAGATCGAGTCAATTTTTAAGTGGCTCATTAGTATTTTGGTTATGTAGAAAACAAAACACCATTGTTTTCTTTTATACTGAGGCTGAATATATAGCAACAGGAAGTTGTTGTGCATAAATTCTTTGGATGAAACATCAATCGAAAGATTTTGGTATAAAACTTATCAATATTCCAATCAAATGTGACAATACAAGTGTAATAGTTTTAACAAAAACTCTAGTATTCCATGTAAGAACAAAACATATTAAGGTAAAATACCACTTTATTAGAGATCATGTCCAAAAAGAGGATATCAAACTTGAATTCATAGACAAATCATCAAATAGCCGATATTTTCACAAAATCTCAAGATAGGAATAAATTTGAATTCTTTAGGAGCGAATTAGGAATGATTGCTTCTTCTTGATATCATCACCATAAGTGAAATATTGACTATTGTAATATACTTGATGTGTATTTATATGTATCAAATTGAAATTCTTCTATTTGTGAAGCATATTTTCATATTTTTCAAAAGGACATAGAAAAACTATTGACCATTTTCATATAGTCGTTGTCGACCATTTTTCACATATGTCGAAAGCAACAAGAATGTGAGAAATGATAAACATCCAAGAGGGGGGTGAATTAGGTTTTCAAAAACTTTTCTTGATTTTAAATAGTATTTGAATTAAACAATTTGGACTTTTTCACACTAATGCTTTAAATATAATCTTGACAAAAATTAAATGTAAAATAGATTCAATACAAGAAAACTTATCATTTTTAAGTTTTAAAAAGCTTTTGCTGAAGTAATAAAACTGATCTCAAGTTTTATTGGAAGATAAATCTTGCAAAAAGAAAAATGACAGTGCTGAAATAAAAAAAAGAAAGAAAGAATGCAACACATAAGGATTTTATAGTGGTTCAGCTCTACCAACCTATCATTACAAGAGTTTAGACTTTTCTAGTGGTGAAAAAATCGCCGGTAAAAGTTTTCCAATCGGTAATTATAACCGTTGGAAATATCTCCATCGAGAAAACTTACCGGCGGTTGAATTACAAGAATTCCCTATAAGAAATCCTCCCAAACCTATAACAAATTCAAATTATATACAAAATACAATCATCTTCATTTTTTAATTTCTTCAATTCTTTCAAATACAAAATAAATTGAATAGGGCACAACTGTTCAATTGTAGGGATTCCCCCTACAAACTTACCAACCACAAATTTAAATTATATACAACACGATCATTTTCATTTTCTTCCTCAATTAATTCGCAATAAATTGAATAGTGCAACTGTTGAATTGTAAGGATCCTTTGTAGGAATCCCTACAAACCCTCAACAAATTCAAATTATATACAACACAATCATTCCCTTTCACTATTCAATTTTGCATGGATACCTGTAAGAATATAGAGGGTCTCTATTCATTTTGTTTAATACATTACAATCTCTTCTTTTATATCACTATTTTGCAATCTTGCTTTCTTTCTAATTCTGCAATCTAGTGTCTTGTTACTTTTGATTATCTTTAAGTGCTCTATATTTTATATTTTTTTCTTATTCTCAAGTTCAAAAATCTAATTATTTAATTAATTTATTTTCATTACAAAACATTTATTTGTCATCATGTTTAATCTTAGTTGATCCTAGACTACTCACAAAAATACTTCTTGTAATCGAGGTATACCTTCAATAGATGATCCCCATGCCAATATATCAAATCCAATTCCCTAACCCCCTCAACCTCCATTTTCGTTGCCCCTTGCTTTTTTTTTTTTTTTTTATGATTGGAGTGGCATCGAGTAGAGGTGGACACATGCATAACTAAATTTCATAGTATTAGAAACACAACCCCCATGCCCCAGGGGCACAACCTAGCAGTTTTGGCAATTCATGTGGGGACCCACTCCATCATGGTTTGAGTCATTGTTCCAAGATCTAAACTGAGCATCGTTGAGTTCCCTAATTTACCCCCTGCATTCTTCGTTAGGGCTTGGGTGTGTGGGGCGCCCGGGAAAGAGCGTAATCCCAAGAAACACAACCCCCGAGAAAGATAAAACCAATTAATGTTTGATAAACTTCACCCTTACCAAATGAGCAACTACTACTTCTCCAACCCCCTACCTTGATGTCCAAGCACGGGAGAACCAATAATGTCTGGAGCAAATTTGAGATTATTAATATAGCGGATAAAAGTCTAACATGTATTTTGTAAATTTTGCAAAAATGACTATGCATGTCAATTAAGAGTAGGGATCGAACACATGCTCAAACATGTTAAGAAACATAAACTTGAAACAAAATCCAATTTATCAAAGTTGATAATTAAGATAGAATGCTTGGTTTTATTTGCAAAAATGAAATGCTCAAATGGTATTGTTCACATGCACTACACCCCCGCAGCTAAAAGATTTTTAAGAAACACAATAAAAAAATGAAGTAATGAAATTGTATCTAGAATATAAAGAATAGTTAAATGTTGTGTCATAGGTAAAAACATATTAAAATACCAAGAAAGTCTAAAAGTCCAAAATAATATTTTGTGCTAAAAAGTGTAAATTTTCTCTTAATTGGGGGAAAGGGGCTCTTATGCAACGCTCAAATTGGATAAGTCCAACATCTGCAAATCCTCTCGAGAATCCCATAAAAAAGGATAGACATTATTCTTTAGGAATCCTAATAAAATCTTGGTACAAAAGGAGTAAATATTATCTATTAAAAATCTTAATTCTGATAAAATATTAGAATATTGAGATAAATATCATCTATAAAAAATCTCAAATCGAGGGAATTTAGATTGCACTCATCTATAAATAAACAGGCTTTCATTTCACAAAATGTATATCTCTGATACTGGTGTGAATTATGTTCTATAGTTTTCAATATTTTCAATTTCCGATTTAAGTGTTTGAGTGTTTGTATAGGTACTTTCTGGTGCCCTCTAATTATTTGATCTCTTGCAATCTCAAGATATAAGTCTCATGACGACATAAGATCTTGAGACGAAGGTCTTAAGACGACATCAAGTCTCACTAAATTTAATAGTCAAATATTTATTTATTTTCAATTATATTTATTATTCTCTCATTAAATTATAGTAACTTAAGTATCGAAATACCCTCCAGGGTAACCTCAAGGGCAATTCTCTGTAGGTACATAGGGAGGAGGTTGGACACTACTCAAAGATTGATTTGTTTTTCTTTTATAGGATTTAAGAACTTATTGTTTATTTGCACCTAATTATATATTTTTTTATGAAACTATACTAACTTAAATATTCTAGTGTCTTGCGGAAATCCTGATGGCAATTTTTATGTGTTACTTTAACACTTTAAAGTAATATTTAATGTAACACTTTTGTATTTATGTATTTTGTTGTGTGTTTAATCAGTACAAGTATTAGATATACTAATTACACAGAATATTACTCTCGGGAATGAGTTAAATTGACTTGAAAATGTATAGTTTTAGGATATAATCGAAATAATAAAAAATTTGAGTGTCTACATGAAAAAATATCAAAGTACAGAAGTTAAATTGACTCAAAATTGCATATTTTAGGGATGTAATTAAAATAACAAAAAATTCAAGTATCTAAATGAAAAAATTGTACAAAAACATTGTAACACCCCACTCTCCTAGAAGGGCGTTACGTAACGTAAGATTCCGGGGATATAAATTTTTTTCCAAACAAACAACAGAAACTCAACACAAACACCATTCCCCGAAGATTCCGTTACACCTTTTCAGTATGTCAGTTATGAACTATCAATAAACTAAGACATGTACATCAACTCAAATGCGAAATCTAGATCGAAACCAAAATAAACCATAATCGAAACCCACTTTATTTATAATATAAAGTCAACCAACATTTACATGACGTCATCAAAATAAATGACATAACTGAAATAACATAATATAAAACATCTTCCAATCGTCGTCACCCCTCGGCAAATCTTTTTCCTTTTGCACCGCTGCCTTCACCTGAAACGTTTAAATATTCCAGGAACATAGTCCAAATTAGATGCTGAATCATCTAAGTGAGAGTTCAAAATCACATTTTTTTCATAAATGAATGCAAGACATGAAATAAACCAATACACCCGGTAAGCCCTAGCCCAAGAGAATCCCCAGCGCTTAACCCTACTACGGGAAAAGAGCAATATCTCTAAAAGCTATGCCACCATACTGACTCGACGACGCGACACGATTCTAGCTTAAATGGGGCTGCCAACGCATCTCACCAGATTACGTTCCCACCTTAAGCATCCAAGAACCACCATACAATCCCAACTCCAAAATTTCACATGGACCACCTAGTCATCCTAGTGCAACTTCCCTAACCAAAACGGCTTGGCACGGAAACCAAGGTGGCTATCCTGACATGCACACCAGCATCAGATACCTCTATTATTCTGTCACGCCCTTGGAGAATTATGGCTACACTATCCAGACAACATCTTAGGCTGACATTCCATACGTACACATAAAACACAAGACAATGCCACATTTCATAATTCAATGTATCATATAAACAACATTTATAAAATGCAATGCATAAGTTCAAAACGTTTAGGGACGAACCTCCCTCATAAAACCAACAGTCATCGATTACTGTTTCAATGCACAAAACCATTTTGCATGGAATCACAACACGTTTAGATAGAACAAGTACCAAGTTTTTGTAGTGAACAACTCACAGTAAACAAGTTTTGGGGGCGAACACTCACCTCGAACGAAACTCAGAACACCTTGAATCTTGTGCCCAACCTCGACTTTTGTGTAACTCTTCAAGTATTTTGATCAAACCACATTCTTAAACGCCTTTACGCGCTGCCCAAGTGCTTTGTGCGTGTGATACTTCGCGTATGCTTAAAAAGCCCTCTATCCACTAAACCCGAAGCATTATTATCTAGCACGAACTTCTCACAATTTCGAATGAGAAATTTTTGGCCATGAACCCCTATTTATAGGTTTTGGAAACTTAACCACCAAGAAACATATATTCTGCAATCATTTCAAATCTTTCAAAATCTTTTACAATCATTCCAAATCTTCTAAAGATCTTCTGCAATCATTGTAAATATTTCAAGATATTCTGCAATCATTCTAAATCTTACAAGATATTATATAATCATTACCAAATCTTCTAAGATATTCTGCAATTATTCTAAATTTTCCAAGATTTTATATAATTATTATCAAATGTTTTAAGATATTCTGCAATCATTCTAAATCTTCCAAGATATTATATAATCATTACCAAATCTTTTAAGATATTCTGCAATCATTCCAAATCTTCTAAGATTTTATATAATCATTTTCAAATCTTTTAAGATTTTATGCAATCATTGTTATCCGAATCAAATCTTTATCCAAATCAAATCATATCCAACAAAATCTTATCCAAATCTTATCTTATCCAATCAAATCTTGTCCAAATCTTATTCTTACAGTAATCATGAGCCTTTATCTTATCTCTAACGTCATCATGAGGCTTCATCTTATCTCTAATGTCATCATGAGACTTCATCCTTATCTCTAAAGTTATTTATGAGGATTTTCTTGAATCTCCCAAATGCCCATCGTAAAAAAGTTTCAATAATTACACTTTAGCCCGAACTTTTGGATAGTTGCACTTAAACCCTTTTTAACATGGTCTTGGGCTAATTTTTAATTGCATTTTAATCCATAAAAAATGGACTAATTACGCTAATGCCCATAATTTTTAGGTAAATTACACTTTTATCCGAACCTCAAAATTACGATTTTGCCCCTAGCTTAGAAATTAAACTTTTGTCTCCAAACATCCACAATCCCTTAAAATATCTTATTTCCTCAAGTATTTGAATCTAAAAATCTCGAGTATTATATCTCTTATGATCATTCGATTTTCTCAACCTGGTAGATAGCTGTACCAGAAACTGTTCCCGATCCAACTTCTTTTGATGCCTAAAATCATAACTCGAATCACTCGTCATTATCATACTATTTCCCTTAAAAATATAAGGTCCAGGGTACTCTCTCCGGTCGATTCGATAATTAGTTAACTAAATTCTCAAATTGATTTTCAGTTCCGTGAACTTACTTGACACTTTGCAATATGGGGTATTACAAACATGAGCAAAATATGTATTTGGCCTAATTCAGCTGTTATTATTACTGCTTTTTCTTTGTTGTAGGTAGAAAAATACATATAAATGGCATCATATAATGTTTTTGATTGTTGTGTTTAATTTGGTATTTACTTATATATAATAGAGCGGATTTATTTAAATATTAATTTTCTTTTAGTTCCTCAAATAAAAGATGTCATATATGAGGTGTCTATGATCACTTAATTATTGTCAAACATACTGAGAAATATGAAAATATAATAATGGAACAGAACAGCATTGTATTCAACGTCCCAATCCCACTGATGCAACAAGTTAACAACATACCTGAACATGTCCAATTCTATGTGCTTGGAAAGTGATATATTGGATACTTAGAAACTAACACGAATAATAATATGATATTACAAGGGAAATAACAACATCACTTAATATATATATATATATATATGTAAAAAAATCTCAAAGGGTTGTAATTAATTCAATTCTAATTTTTAATTAGTTTTTCGTTCCAAACCAAATGATTAAAAATTCAATTTTGTAGGAATCATTAGAACTATGAAATTCATTGGAATTAATTATTCAGAATATATTCTTCTATATATATATATAGTACGTTTGGAATTAAAGGGTTTTTAATATTAATTACTTTGCCTTTTCAAGTATAAATAAATCATATTGGTAAGTAGAAGTAAATGAATTTAGAATTTATATTTTATTTTGCCGAAAGTGGATCTAAAATAAAAATAAGGTTAAGGTGAAAAGCGTGGGAACCCTTCCTAATAGAATAATCCCTAGTAGACTCTTCCGGAGATTACTCTCGAGTCCAAGAACATGTCAACTCATTTTAAATCGAGTTTTTTGCTTGAAAATTTGAAACAGATGATTCTAAAAGATATAGATATTCTTCCACATGTAAGCCTCTATAAATAAAAAAAGTGATTTTTTCGATCGAAATATGACCGCAACTCTATTGAAACTATATTTTTTTTTACTCTTGTATACTTTTAACGAATACTAACTTAAGCATCAGATAGCCTATATGACAGAGTCTTTAATTTGACTATTTTCTCTTTTACACATTTATCGGAGATCAGAGATTCAAAATGAATACTCTCCCACGATTACAAAATTATCTTTGTATTTCGACAACAATATATTCAAAATATTCCTTTTTATTTTTCTTCTTTAAAAAATTTGCCCATAATGTCAAGAAATATATATCCTATATTTTTTAACATATAACAAACAAACAAACAAACGAACGATTTAGGAAAGGAAGAAAGTTGCTGTTTATTATCCGTCATTCTCGTTCAAAGCCCTTCCCTTCTCTCAACAAAAAAAGATGAGAAAATTCTATTGGGACCAACATATTCCAGGTAAACTTATTGTCGATGAACTTCATTGCCAAAACACATACATAGTCCGATATACTTTGTACTGTAAGAATCAATGATTATACTTCCAATCATGCCACTTCTCGTAACTACCAGTCTCATTGGTACCACTAAAATAGAAACCATCCCGTCTGATAGACCAATAACAACTATCATCTACTGCATGTTTACTTGTGCAGTGGCGGGATATGTCACTGTCGAAGACATTGAAGACTTGATCCTTGGACCCCCAATAAAAGTTGCAGAAGAAAACAGTGTTCTGTGATAACCCGTTGTTACTGAATCTCCACCATAGTTCATATCCGGGCAGTAGTGTTTGGTTGCCCTTGAGGCCAAAATCATCATCTTTGGTTTTGCAGCGAACTTTCACTTGGTCAGCGGGGATGTTGTTAATGACATGGACCGCCCAGAAGCTATTTGGGGCATCAGCTCGTTGGTCAAACGACATTGTGCCAATGAAACAATGTATCATCAACACAGCCGAGGGAAGGAAGAAGCGAGACATTGCACTGAAAGGAATGCCAAAACAGTGCTCTCTTTCGATGCCTCTATTTGTCTTTGTTGGAGATGCAGACGTGTATATCTATATACATATATATATGTACAAAACTTTTCACATTGATAGAAATTGGGAATTAATTAGTTATTTGCAAAGTGATTTAATGAGAGTTAAGGAAAGAAACATGCTGTTAAGGAAAACTTTTAACAACTGTCGGAAATTAGGATTTGTGAAGAGAGAAAATGATGGGCAACAAAGTTATTTGGTTAACGATTTAGTATTGAAGGAATTATTATATATATATATATATAATATAATCATCGATATATCATTCAATGAATGAGGTAATTTTTTTATGAGTATAAAATACATTCAATTCAATCATTACATGATGAATCAATTCATAGAATGCAACAAATAAAATCTTAAATTATAAGTCATAAATAATTCACTATTTGGGACCGGATGCAGTTTCGATTCATTTATCTAGAGTCTAATATTATTTTTATCTCTAATTAATCCGATTCGGTTATAAAAATAATAAATATTCCAAATATTGATTTATTAGTTTCCAAATCGGATTTGCCTAAAATTAGATATATATATAATATATTTATACTATGCATAAAAAATAAAAAATAAATATAAATAATTAAAGGAATTGACCAACCTATTTTAAATATTCAAACCTATTAAAAGAAGTTGATTGTCATTATTTCCCATGTTAAATTCATCTTATATTATATATATATATACTATTATAAAAACAAATACTATTAATATGTCGTGTTAAAAAAAGGTAATTAATAAATGGGTCAACCCAGACTAATCGGGCCGACGCAATGACTGAAAGACACAAGAGCTTGTGGCCCAACTTGAACGACTTCAAAGAAGCAGGACACACAAAGATGGTCGTGGGAGGCATGCTCGTGGCCCCATGGCTGGGAGGAGGCCCTGCAACCTTATGACTGCGAGAGACCCTCGCAGGCACGTGCTTGCAAGGAGGCCTCGCGGCTCCGGTTGGCCACGCGATGCACCCACTGCAGTTGTGAACGTCGTGAGCTGGCCGCGGTCTCGAGAGAGGCCGCACCGCCAAGGCATTTCCCTAAATATAGGGAAGGGAAGGAGTCCCACACAATGCACAAATTAGAATAATTATAACATTTAAAAATTTCTTTGAAGATTATATAAAAAGGATAGACAATTATTGCTAAAGAATTTTAATTCCGAAAGGATAAGATAAATATCAAGATATTTTACTTGTATAAATATATGTTGATGATATTATCTTTGGACTCTCAAACAAAAGTGTATGCGATGATTTTACAAATCTTATGAAAGTGAATTTAAAATGAGTATGATAGGCGAATTAAAATATTTTCTTGGTCTACAAATTAGGAAAAACAATGAATGCATTTTCATAAGCCAATGAAAACATGTAAAAGATCTCTTTAAAAGATTTAACATGCATAAATGCAAGCCAATAGCTACTCCAATGTGTCACTCTTCATACCTAGATAAGGATGAATTAGGTAAACCCGTAGATGTCAAGTTGTATAGAAATATGATTGGATCCTTACTTTATTTGACCACTAATAGATGCTAGATTTCAATCAAATCCTAAGAAATCTCATCTTAAAGTTGTCAAAAGAATCTTTAGGTATTTAAAATCACCTTTCAATCTAGAATTATATTACCCAAAATTTGATAAGTCTGATCTAATTGCTTATAATGCTGATTATTATGGATGCAAAATTGATCGAAAGAACACTAGTAGATCGAGTCAATTTTTAAGTGGCTCATTAGTATTTTGGTTAAGCAGAAAACAAAACACCATTGTTTTCTTTTATACTGAGGCTGAATATATAGCAACAGGAAGTTGTTGTGCATAAATTCTTTGGATGAAACATCAATCGGAAGATTTTGGTATAAAACTTATCAATATTCCAATCAAATGTGACAATACAAGTGTAATAGTTTTAACAAAAACTCTAGTATTCCATGTAAGAACAAAACATATTAAGGTAAAATACCACTTTATTAGAGATCATGTCCAAAAAGAGGATATCAAACTTGAATTCATAGACAAATCATCAAATAGCCGATATTTTCACAAAATCTCAAGATAGGAATAAATTTGAATTCTTTAGGAGCGAATTAGGAATGATTGCTTCTTCTTGATATCATCACCATAAGTGAAATATTGACTATTGTAATATACTTGATGTGTATTTATATGTATCAAATTGAAATTCTTCTATTTGTGAAGCATATTTTCATATTTTTCAAAAGGACATAGAAAAACTATTGACCATTTTCATATAGTCGTTGTCGACCATTTTTCACATATGTCGAAAGCAACAAGAATGTGAGAAATGATAAACATCCAAGAGGGGGGTGAATTAGGTTTTCAAAAACTTTTCTTGATTTTAAATAGTATTTGAATTAAACAATTTGGACTTTTTCACACTAATGCTTTAAATATAATCTTGACAAAAATTAAATGTAAAATAGATTCAATACAAGAAAACTTATCATTTTTAAGTTTTAAAAAGCTTTTGCTGAAGTAATAAAACTGATCTCAAGTTTTATTGGAAGATAAATCTTGCAAAAAGAAAAATGACAGTGCTGAAATAAAAAAAAGAAAGAAAGAATGCAACACATAAGGATTTTATAGTGGTTCAGCTCTACCAACCTATCATTACAAGAGTTTAGACTTTTCTAGTGGTGAAAAAATCGCCGGTAAAAGTTTTCCAATCGATAATTATAACCGTTGGAAATATCTCCATCGAGAAAACTTACCGGCGGTTGAATTACAAGAATTCCCTATAAGAAATCCTCCCAAACCTATAACAAATTCAAATTATATACAAAATACAATCATCTTCATTTTTTAATTTCTTCAATTCTTTCAAATACAAAATAAATTGAATAGGGCACAACTGTTCAATTGTAGGGATTCCCCCTACAAACTTACCAACCACAAATTTAAATTATATACAACACGATCATTTTCATTTTCTTCCTCAATTAATTCGCAATAAATTGAATAGTGCAACTGTTGAATTGTAAGGATCCTTTGTAGGAATCCCTACAAACCCTCAACAAATTCAAATTATATACAACACAATCATTCCCTTTCACTATTCAATTTTGCATGGATACCTGTAAGAATATAGAGGGTCTCTATTCATTTTGTTTAATACATTACAATCTCTTCTTTTATATCACTATTTTGCAATCTTGCTTTCTTTCTAATTCTGCAATCTAGTGTCTTGTTACTTTTGATTATCTTTAAGTGCTCTATATTTTATATTTTTTTCTTATTCTCAAGTTCAAAAATCTAATTATTTAATTAATTTATTTTCATTACAAAACATTTATTTGTCATCATGTTTAATCTTAGTTGATCCTAGACTACTCACAAAAATACTTCTTGTAATCGAGGTATACCTTCAATAGATGATCCCCATGCCAATATATCAAATCCAATTCCCTAACCCCCTCAACCTCCATTTTCGTTGCCCCTTGCTTTTTTTTTTTTTATTTTATGATTGGACTGGCATCGAGTAAAGGTGGACACATGCATAACTAAATTTCATAGTATTAGAAACACAACCC
The DNA here is from genome assembly GCF_014633365.1 of Diospyros lotus. Lineage (NCBI taxonomy): Eukaryota > Viridiplantae > Streptophyta > Magnoliopsida > Ericales > Ebenaceae > Diospyros > Diospyros lotus. The sequence continues at coordinate 25,658,888 of NC_068339.1, read as the reverse complement.
CCATGCCCCAGGGGCACAACCTAGCAGTTTTGGCAATTCATGTGGGGACCCACTCCATCATGGTTTGAGTCATTGTTCCAAGATCTAAACTGAGCATCGTTGAGTTCCCTAATTTACCCCCTGCATTCTCCGTTAGGGCTTGGGTGTGTGGGGCTCCCGGGAAAGAGCGTAATCCCAAGAAACACAACCCCCGAGAAAGATAAAACCAATTAATGTTTGATAACCTTCACCCTTACCAAATGAGCAACTACTACTTCTCCAACCCCCTACCTTGATGTCCAAGCACGGGAGAACCAATAATGTCTGGAGCAAATTTGAGATTATTAATATAGCAGATAAAAGTCTAACATGTATTTTGTAAATTTTGCAAAAATGACTATGCATGTCAATTAAGAGTAGGGATCGAACACATGCTCAAACATGTTAAGAAACATAAACTTGAAACAAAATCCAATTTATCAAAGTTGATAATTAAGATAGAATGCTTGGTTTTATTTGCAAAAATGAAATGCTCAAATGGTATTGTTCACATGCACTACACCCCCGCAGCTAAAAGATTTTTAAGAAACACAATAAAAAAATGAAGTAATGAAATTGTATCTAGAATATAAAGAATAGTTAAATGTTGTGTCATAGGTAAAAACATATTAAAATACCAAGAAAGTCTAAAAGTCCAAAATAATATTTTGTGCTAAAAGGTGTAAATTTTCTCTTAATTGGGGGAAAGGGGCTCTTATGCAACGCTCAAATTGGATAAGTCCAACATCTGCAAATCCTCTCGAGAATCCCATAAAAAAGGATAGACATTATTCTTTAGGAATCCTAATAAAATCTTGGTACAAAAGGAGTAAATATTATCTATTAAAAATCTTAATTCTGATAAAATATTAGAATATTGAGATAAATATCATCTATAAAAAATCTCAAATCGAGAGAATTTAGATTGCACTCATCTATAAATAAACAGGCTTTCATTTCACAAAATGTATATCTCTGATATTGGTGTGAATTATGTTCTATAGTTTTCAATATTTTCAATTTCCGATTTAAGTGTTTGAGTGTTTGTATGGGTACTTTCTTGTGCCCTCTAATTATTTGATCTCTTGCAATCTCAAGATATAAGTCTCATGACGACATAAGATCTTGAGACGAAGGTCTTAAGACGACATCAAGTCTCACTAAATTTAATAGTCAAATATTTATTTATTTTCAATTATATTTATTATTCTCTCATTAAATTATAGTAACTTAAGCATCGAAATACCCTCCAGGGTAACCTCAAGGGCAATTCTCTGTAGGTACATAGGGAGGAGGTTGGACACTACTCAAAGATTGATTTGTTTTTCTTTTATAGGATTTAAGAACTTATTGTTTATTTGCACCTAATTATATATTTTTTATGAAACTATACTAACTTAAATATTCTAGTGTCTTGCGGAAATCCTGATGGCAATTTTTATGTGTTACTTTAACACTTTAAAGTAATATTTAATGTAACACTTTTGTATTTATGTATTTTGTTGTGTGTTTAATCAGTACAAGTATTAGATATACTAATTACACAGAATATTACTCTCGGGAATGAGTTAAATTGACTTGAAAATGTATAGTTTTAGGATATAATCGAAATAATAAAAAATTTGAGTGTCTACATGAAAAAATATCAAAGTACAGAAGTTAAATTGACTCAAAATTGCATATTTTAGGGATGTAATTAAAATAACGAAAAATTCAAGTATCTAAATGAAAAAACTATACAAAAACATTGTAACACCCCACTCTCCTAGAAGGGCGTTACGTAACGTAAGATTCCGGGGATATAAATTTTTTTCCAAACAAACAACAGAAACTCAACACAAACACCATTCGCCGAAGATTCCGTTACACCTTCTCAGTATGTCAGTTATGAACTATCAATAAACTAAGACATGTACATCAACTCAAATGCGAAATCTAGATCGAAACTAAAATAAACCATAATCGAAACCCACTTTATTTATAATATAAAGTCAACCAACATTTACATGACGTCATCAAAATAAATGACATAACTGAAATAACATAATATAAAACATCTTCCAATCGCCGTCACCCCTCGGCAAATCTTTTTCCTTTTGCACCGCTGCCTTTACTTGGAACGTTTAAATATTCCAGGAACATAGTCCAAATTAGATGCTGAATCATCTAAGTGAGAGTTCAAAATCACATTTTTTTCATAAATGAATGCAAGACATGAAATAAACCAATACACCCGGTAAGCCCCAGCCCAAGAGAATCCCCAGCGCTTAACCCTACTACGGGAAAAGAGCAATATCTCTAAAAGCTATGCCACCATACTGACTCGACGACGCGACACGATTCTAGCTTAAATGGGGCTGCCAACGCATCTCACCAGATTACGTTCCCACCTTAAGCATCCAAGAACCACCATACAATCCCAACTCCAAAATTTCACATGGACCACCTAGTCATCCTAGTGCAACTTCCCTAACCAAAACGGCCTGGCACGGAAACCAAAGTGGCTATCCTAACATGCACACCAGCATCAGATACCTCTATTATTCTGTCACGCCCTTGGAGAATTATGGCTACACTATCCAGACAACATCTTAGGCTGACATTCCATACGTACACATAAAACACAAGACAATGCCACATTTCATAATTCAATGTATCATATAAACAACATTTATAAAATGCAATGCATAAGTTCAAAACGTTTAGGGACGAACCTCCCTCATAAAACCAACAGTCATCGGTTACTGTTTCAATGCACAAAACCATTTGCATGGAATCACAACACGTTTAGATAGAATAAGTACCAAGTTTTTGTAGTGAACAACTCACAGTAAACAAGTTTTGGGGGCGAACACTCACCTCGAACGAAACTCATAACACCTTGAATCTTGTGCCCAACCTCGACTTTTGTGTAACTCTTCAAGTATTTTGATCAAACCACATTCTTACACGCCTTTACGCGCTGCCCAAGTACTTTGTGCGTGTGATACTTCGCGTATGCTTAAAAAGCCCTCTATCCACTAAACCCGAAGCACTATTATCTAGCACGAACTTCTCACAATTTCGAATGAGAAATTTTTGGCCATGAACCCCTATTTATAGGTTTTGGAAACTTAACCACCAAGAAACATATATTCTGCAATCATTTCAAATCTTTCAAAATCTTTTACAATCATTCCAATTCTTCTAAAGATCTTCTGCAATCATTGTAAATATTTCAAGATATTCTGCAATCATTCTAAATCTTCCAAGATATTATATAATCATTACCAAATCTTCTAAGATATTCTGCAATCATTCTAAATTTTCCAAGATTTTATATAATCATTATCAAATCTTTTAAGATATTCTGCAATCATTCTAAATCTTCCAAAATATTATATAATTATTACCAAATCTTTTAAGATATTCTGCAATCATTCCAAATCTTCTAAGATTTCATATAATCATTTTCAAATCTTTTAAGATTTTATGCAATCATTGTTATTCGAATCAAATCTTTATCCAAATCAAATCATATCCAACAAAATCTTATCCAAATCTTATCTTATCCAATCAAATCTTGTCCAAATCTTATCCTTACAGTAATCATGAGCCTTTATCTTATCTCTAACGTCATCATGAGGCTTCATCTTATCTCTAATGTCATCATGAGACTTCATCCTTATCTCTAAAGTCATTTATGAGGATTTTCTTGAATCTCCCAAATGCCCATCGTAAAAAAGTTTCAATAATTACACTTTAGCCCGAACTTTTGGATAGTTGCACTTAGACCCTTTTTAACATGGTCTTGGGCTAATTTTTAATTGCATTTTAATCCATAAAAATGGACTAATTACGCTAATGCCCATAATTTTTAGGTAAATTACACTTTTATCCGAACCTCAAAATTACGATTTTGCCCCTGGCTCAGAAATTAAACTTTTGTCTCCAAACATCCACAATCCCTTAAAATATCTTATTTCCTCAAGTATTTGAATCTAAAAATCTCGAGTATTATATCTCTTATGATCATTCGATTTTCTCAACCTGGTAGATAGCTGTACCAGAAACTGTTCCCGATCCAATTTCTTTTGATGCCTAAAATCATAACTCGAATCACTCGTCATTATCATACTATTTCCCTTAAAAATATAAGGTCCAAGGTACTCTCTCCGGTCGATTCGATAATTAGTTAACTAAATTCTCAAATTGATTTTCAGTTCCGTGAACTTACTTGACACTTTGCAATATGGGGTATTACAAACATGAGCAAAATATGTATTTGGCCTAATTCAGCTGTTATTATTACTGCTTTTTCTTTGTTGTAGGTAGAAAAATACATATAAATGGCATCATATAATGTTTTTGATTGTTGTGTTTAATTTGGTATTTACTTATATATAATAGAGCGGATTTATTTAAATATTAATTTTCTTTTAGTTCCTCAAATAAAAGATGTCATATATGAGGTGTCTATGATCACTTAATTATTGTCAAACATACTGAGAAATATGAAAATATAATAATGGAACAGAACAGCATTGTATTCAACGTCCCAATCCCACTGATGCAACAAGTTAACAACATACCTGAACATGTCCAATTCTATGTGCTTGGAAAGTGATATATTGGATACTTAGAAACTAACACAAATAACAATATGATATTACAAGGGAAATAACAACATCACTTAATATATATATATATATATATGTAAAAAAATCTCAAAGGGTTGTAATTAATTCAATTCTAATTTTTAATTAGTTTTTCGTTCCAAACCAAATGATTAAAAATTCAATTTTGTAGGAATCATTAGAACTATGAAATTCATTGGAATTAATTATTCAGAATATATTCTTCTATATATATATATAGTACGTTTGGAATTAAAGGGTTTTTAATATTAATTACTTTGCCTTTTCAAGTATAAATAAATCATATTGGTAAGTAGAAGTAAATGAATTTAGAATTTATATTTTATTTTGCCGAAAGTGGATCTAAAATAAAAATAAGCTTAAGGTGAAAAGCGTGGGAACCCTTCCTAATAGAATAATCCCTAGTAGACTCTTCCGGAGATTACTCTCGAGTCCAAGAATATGTCAACTCATTTTAAATCGAGTTTTTTGCTTGAAAATTTGGAACAGATGATTCTAAAAGATATAGATATTCTTCCACATGTAAGCCTCTATAAATAAAAAAAGTGATTTTTTCGATCGAAATATGACCGCAACTCTATTGAAACTATATTTTTTTTTACTCTTGTATACTTTTAACGAATACTAACTTAAGCATCAGATAGCCTATGTGACAGAGTCTTTAATTTGACTATTTTCTCTTTTACACATTTATCGGAGATCAGAGATTCAAAATGAATACTCTCCCACGATTACAAAATTATCTTTGTATTTCGACAACAATATATTCAAAATATTCCTTTTTATTTTTCTTCTTTAAAAAATTTGCCCATAATGTCAAGAAATATATATCCTATATTTTTTAACATATAACAAACAAACAAACAAACGAACGATTTAGGAAAGGAAGAAAGTTGCTGTTTATTATCCGTCATTCTCGTTCAAAGCCCTTCCCTTCTCTCAACAAAAAAAGATGAGAAAATTCTATTGGGACCAACATATTCCAGGTAAACTTATTGTCGATGAACTTCATTGCCAAAACACATACATAGTCCGATATACTTTGTACTGTAAGAATCAATGATTATACTTCCAATCATGCCACTTCTCGTAACTACCAGTCTCATTGGTACCACTAAAATAGAAACCATCCCGTCTGATAGACCAGTAACAACTATCATCTACTGCATGTTTACTTGTGCAGTGGCGGGATATGTCACTGTCGAAGACATTGAAGACTTGATCCTTGGACCCCCAATAAAAGTTGCAGAAGAAAACAGTGTTCTGTGATAACCCGTTGTTACTGAATCTCCACCATAGTTCATATCCGGGCAGTAGTGTTTGGTTGCCCTTGAGGCCAAAATCATCATCTTTGGTTTTGCAGCGAACTTTCACTTGGTCAGCGGGGATGTTGTTAGTGACATGGACCGCCCAGAAGCTATTTGGGGCATCACCTCGTTGGTCAAACGACATCGAGCCAATGAAACAATGTATCATCAACACAGCCGAGGGAAGGAAGAAGCGAGACATTGCACTGAAAGGAATGCCAAAACAGTGCTCTCTTTCGATGCCTCTATTTGTCTTTGTTGGAGATGCAGACGTGTATATGTATATACATATATATATGTACAAAACTTTTCACATTGATAGAAATTGGGAATTAATTAGTTATTTGCAAAGTGATTTAATGAGAGTTAAGGAAAGAAATATGCTGTTAAGGAAAACTTTAACAACTGTCGGAAATTCGGATTTGTGAAGAGAGAAATAATTAAGAAGAAAATGCATGATTGGCAACAAAGTTATTTGGTTAACGATTTAGTATTGAAGGAATTATTATATATATATATATAATATAATCATTGATATATCATTCAATGAATGAGGTTATTTTTTTATGAGTATAATATAAAATACATTCAATTCAATCATTACATGATGAATCAATTCATAGAATGTAACAAATAAAATCTTAAATTATAAGTCATAAATAATTCACTATTTGGGATCGGATTCAGTTTTGATTCATTTATCTAGAGTCTAATATTATTTTTATCTCTTATTAATTGGATTCGGTTATAGAGATAATAAATAGTCCAAATATTGATTTATAAATTTCAGAATCGAATTTGTCTAAAATTAGATATATATAATATATTTATACTATGCATAAAAAATAAAAAATAAATATAAATAATTAAAGGAATTGGCCAACCTATTTTAAATATTCAAACCTATTAGAAGAAGTTGATTGTAATTATCTCCCATGTTAAATTCATCTTATATATATATATATATATATACCATTATATAAACAAATACTATTGATATGCCATGGTACAATAAAGGTAATTAATTGTTAGAATTTTAGAGACATTAGTAGTTATGAAGTTAACGAAAAAGTTGAAAAAAAATATAAATGTGAAAGGCTGTAATCTCATACTTTTTATTCATATAATCATTTCTTTAAATAGGCAATACATGTCAATTGAATAACAAAAAAATAGGATTTATTGCTAAACTTTAATTTAAAAAAAAATGAAATTATCTCAATCCATTAAATCAGTAAACAGAATTTTGACCCAATTAACCCACTAAATCAGCAACTTTGAATCAATATTCAACATTTCTCCTTGATTCAAAGTTGCAAAACTTCAACTTTTTATGGAGCACTTCTCTCCAAATTTCTTCCCAATTGTGAAGCACTTCTCTTCATTTCTATCACAATCAATACTTCTTTCAAATGTTGAAAAAAAAAAAAAAAACAATTCAGTTTCATGGAGCACTTCTCTCCAAAAAATTTTTCTTGGTGCACTTCTCACCAACTAGAAGAGTGTTTCCTCTTCAATTACTGTAGGATTGTTGCCAAGCGGAGGTATCTCCCTTTCACTTTCGATCCAGTGCCATAAACTGAGACATCTCAAATGAGTTTTCATTTTGACAGCCCATACTTGATAATTTTCTCCATTAAAAACTGGTGGTGAAAGAGATGATGTGTTAATGGAAGCCATACAAATAAAGAAGGCATTGATGGGTTCTCTCTCACAGGCCCCTTAAGATCATTGAATGCTCTGATACCACTGTTGGAATTTTAGAGACATTAGTAACTATGAAGTTAACGAAAAAGTTGAAAAAAAACATGAATGTGAAAGGCTATAATCTCATACTTTTTATTCATATAATCATTCCTTTAAATAGGCAATACATGTCAATTGAATAACAAGAAAATAGGATTTATTGCTAAACTTAAATTTAAAAAAAAATAAAATTATCTCAACCCACTAAATCAGTAAACAGAATTTTGACCCAATCAACCCACTAAATCAGCAACTTTGAATCAATATTCAACATTAATAAATAGGTCCTCCTCCCTCAATTAATAATGTTATTTTTAAGATGATATAGCCATCAACTTTCAAAAATTCCACTTAAACCCCAAAAATTTCACAAACTACCAATTACCCCATTTTCCTAAATTTTTCCTTAAAATTCCTTAAACCCACCAATCCTTAAATAATCATAAATAACCACATTCTTTTAACAAAATACCACATATTTTATATTTGAACTATTCTAGTTCCCATTTCTTGAATTTATGCTTCCACCCCAAAATTTTCATAATCTACTAATGATCATACCCCATTTATTCTTTTCTTAAACTTTTTGGGGCATTACATTTTGTCTCTACAAACTTCATACAAAGGGTTAGTCAATCATAAAGTATGTATATGTTGTCTGAAGAGCATTTAATGCACTCAAAAGTAAAAATTGGCTTCATTAAATGCAATGTAACAACTATAATTTTTAAAATTTAACAGGTATTACTTGAGTATAAACTAGCATTACTCGACTAAGTTTGTTCTTTACTTGACTATATATATTATGTAATCGATTACTTTTTATGCTTACTTGAGTATGAAGATACCATTACTTGATTATTTTTAAGCTAAAGAAAAATGTATTACCCAATTACAAAGCAAAGTTTAGTTGATTAAACATGATCCTTACTTAATTACATAAATTATTACTCGATTAAATGTTAAGACTAGACACTTAGTCTATTTTCAACTTATGTTTAATCGATTACAAAGGATATTCAGTCGAGTATAAAAATAATATTTTTCAATTATAAAAATTCTTCACTTGATTAAAAAGATGCCCATAAATTTTAACTTAAAATTACTTAATTACAAAGAAGATTTACTTAAGTATTACTGATTATTACTCGTTTACAAAAATATCTTACTCAATTAATTTGAAGATGATAGAAAGTTGTAGTACACACTCGAGTACAAGGGTTAGTTAGTTGATCACTTTTCATCTTCACTAGATTATATTATATTTGTAATCAATTATATTTGAAACACACTGAGCATTATTCGATTACTAAAATGATATACTCAATTATTTTATACTTGAAAGGTTTGTTGATCTCTCACATACTCGATCATTTACTTGATTATTTTGAACATATTACTCGATTACAATTTTGATAAACTCAAGAATTTTTCAATTGTTTTAGTCATCATCATTGAACCAAATTTACTAAATTTATTTCTTATTAAATCAAAACACAAATTTCTCAACATTATCTTTGGAGCCTTAAACAAAAGTCTATGTGATGATTTTGCAAATCTTATGCAAAGCGAATTTAAAATGAGTATGATAGGCGAACTAAAATATTTTCTTGGTCAACAAAATAGGCAAAACAATGAAGGCATTTTCATAAACTAACAAAAATATATAAAAGATCTCTTTAAAAGATTTAACATGTATGAATGCAAGCCAATAGCTACTCCAATGGGTATCTCTTCATACCTAGATAAAGATGAATTAGGTAAACATAGATGTCAAGTTGTATAGAAGCATGATTGGATCCTTAATTTATTTGATCACTAGTAGGCTGAACATCATGTTTAGTATGTTCTTGCGTGCTAGATTTCAATCAAATTCTAAGAAATCCCATCTCAAAGCTGTCAAAAGAATCTTTAGGTATTTAAAATCATCTTTCAATCTATAATTATATTATCCAAAAGAATAAAAATTTGATCCAATTGCTTATACGAATGCTGATTATAATGGATAAAATTGATAGAAAAAGCATTAGTGGATCAAGTCAATTTTTAAGTGGCTCATTAGTATCTTGGTCACGTTGAAAATAAAACACCGTTGTACTCTCTTTTACTGAGGCTGAATATGTAGCAGCAAGAAGTTATTGTGCACAAATTCTTTGGATGAAGCATCAATTGGATGATTTTGGCATAAAACTTATCAATATTCCAATGAAATGTAACAATACAAGTGCAATAGCTTTAATAAAAAATTTAGTATTTCACACAAGAACAAAACATCTTAAGGTAAAACACCACTTTATTAGAGATCATGTCCAAAAATAGGATATCAAACTTAAATTTGTAGACACAAATCATTAAGCTGATATTTTCACAAAACCTCTAGATAAGAATAAATTTGAATTCTTTAGGAGCAAATTAGGAATGATTGCTTCTTTCTTGATATTATCACCATAAGTGAAATATTGATTATTGTAATATACTTGATGTGTATTTATATGTATCAAATTGAAATTATTCTATTTGTGAAGCATATTTCGTATTTTTTAAAAGGACACAGAGAAACTGTCGACCGTTTTCATATAGCTATCAATTGTTTTTCGCATATGTTGAAAGCAATAAGAACAATGTGAAACTGTCTACCATTTTTCACATATGTTGACTTTTTGCTTAAAATAATCGACTGTTTTTATCGAAATCTAGGGCTATAAAAGGTCGAAATCGACTCTTTTCCAATTTCACAAACCCTAACTTCTCATTTTTTTCCCTCTCCTCATTTGATTGACTAAATCATTCCTTCCATCTCAATCAATTTCAAGTGTTCCCCATATCTATTTCAATCGATTCCAAAGCACTCTTGAAAATCCACTCAAATTTCTCTTTGTTTCTGGTTCACCAATTGTTAGGGAGTCGACCAATTCACTCTTTTCTATTGTGTTTATCAATTGTCGACCCCTTATCTCCATCTTTCGACCATGTCAAGGACTAAGAATGGGGGTAAAGGCAAAGAACGTGCTAGTGATAGCCAGCCATCTCTATCTCAACCTGTTATTTAGTTATTCTCAAACCCACGCCAAAAGGAGATATTCAAACATGGATTTGTCTGATGTGAGGTACTTCTCGATTGATATTTATATATTCAACTTTTAGAGTCCATCAAATTTCCCACTTAGATACTTTCAAAGAATGTGGATGGTAGGATTTTATGTCCATTCATAGAGATATCCTTGTTGATTTAGCTAAAATGTTTTACTCAAATGGGAGCAATTTATTTAATTGTCAGAGATTGGATAAAAGTTTTAGGACAAACTTGGGGAGTTAATGTGAATTTGATTCATAATGCCTTTGGTATACTTGAAGGAGGAGAAGATTATGCCCTGTAGACTTGTAATTTTGTAGCCGCTTCTCAACTAGTATTTGAGGATGACACCATCAATGAGTTTATTGAAAAGGACAAAAGTTTGAGATGCTTTCTATTTTTTATCATTTATGGTTTATATTTTGGTTAATAAATACTACCTTCTATGAAGCACGAAAATGGCTCAGAGACACTATTTCGACGTTTCTGAATCGTTTCCCATTTCGAAAATGGGAAAAATAGCCCAAAAAGCTTTTTGGGCCGTTTGTGTAATTTTTAGAAAATTATGGGCCGTTTCAGCATTTTGCAAAATTTGCTGGAAACACATTTCCAGCCAGAAACGCGTTTTCGCCACTTGAAGAAGCCCTAAACTCTTTCATTTTTCTCTTTCTTCTTATTCTTCTTCTTCCAGTTCGATCTCTCTCGCCTTCTTCGCCATCTGCTTCCTATTCGATTGTTTCGCTCTCTTCCAATTTTTGGCAGGGGCAATGAAGTATGTTTTCAATAGAGGCCTCCAACAGCACGATACGATATGCATGAATTTGTACAAACGGGTTTATCCTAGATGGCGGGAACACTGGTTCTGGCTAAATGCTTGAGCAGATACACCTCGTGCATGATCTTTGGAGCGTGCGAGTAACTTTTGTGTTTATCGTAGATGGGAATGAAGCTCTGGTTCAGATCGACAGTTCTAAGTAATGTTTGCCAACAAGTTGTAAAAGTCAGCAAGATGGGAGGGAGTAATTTTTCCCCAATTAAGCAACAAGTTTACGATACAATTTTATAGTTGCAAGAGTTGTGCTGGTTTGTTAATTCATGCAATCAATTTATCATAGCAGAACTCTATTAATTATTGTGTTACTTCCATTCTTCAATTCTTTTCCGACTACAACATCTTCATGTTTATCTGACTTTGCAAATTGTTAACAGAGCATTGTTGCAATGATCTTATATTTTGAACTGGATGTGCACATACCAGGTCTCCCATTTGAGCAATTCATTTCAAAGTTATACCAAGTAGGGGAAGACATATGTAACATCCCAAAAATTTGGAGATAAGAAATAATTATTAATTATTAATTTTAGTATTTGAGGATATTTTGGAGTATTTGGAAATTTTGGAGAAAGTATTTATTTATGGTATATTTGAGGAATTAAGAGAAAATGCTTAATTATGTTATTTTGAGAAAATGGGTAAATAAGGTAGTTAATAATTCTTGTATTTATGGAGACTATTGGTTAATTGTGAGTTTAAAGAAAATATTAAATTATTTGGAGATTCAAGGAAAAATAATGGTTTATGTTGTTTTGACGAAATAGGAAATTAAGGTAATTAATTAATTTAATTGGGAGTATTTATGAAAATAGTGGAATAAATTAATTTAGTGGAATTTATGGAAATTTGGGGTGTAAGTGTAATAAGAGAAAAATTGGATGTGAGTGTAAGTGTCAATTTATGGAAGATCCGGTGTAAGGGTAATTATTACGGGGGGCGCGTGTGTAATTAATGGAAAAGTAGTGGGGCTGTTGGTGTAAAATCTGAAAAGTGACTGAAAGTCACTTTAAATTTAATTGAAAGCATATATAGGTTGAAGGTGGCGTATGGCGCGAGCGGTCGCGCGCGAGGACGGCCAGGCAGCATATGCGGGTTCAATTCCGTGGGAGGGCATGCGCGCTGGAAGAAAATCGTTGATTTTAATCAGCAAGGCTAGCCCAAAACGACGTCATTTCAGGCTGGGGCGGTGGCAGCCTTGCGCGGCTGCGAGCGTGCCACGTGGCGGCCCCTGGGCCACCCATTTTGCCTTGCGTGCGAAGTAGCGTTTTGTTGCGTTTTAAATGGCCAATTTTGGCCATTTTGTTGTCAAAAACAGAGAGGAAAAGAGAGAGAGAATGAGGGAAATAAAGGAGAAGAAAAAGAGGACGCACAGCAGCTAGAAATGGGAGAAAAAATGGGAAAATAAAGAGGAAAATTAGAAGATTTTGGGAATATCTCGTGATTAAATTAGCCAGGTAAGTGCGCAAAATTATTATAAGTATTATATGTTTAAGTTACGGATTTTTCACTGCTAAATTATGTGGATTACGCGGTTGGATTTAATTAATTTAAGTCATAACTCTATTAATCGCAGCAAAACAATTTACTTCGCATTAAGAGCGTAGAAAAGTCAAGAATCAGCCGGTTTCAGGCAAGCTCTTAACCCTCTCATCGTGTTCTTTATTTCTCGTGAAAGTCTCCGTGATTTTTTGTATTTTATTCCCTTCCTCACCATGACGCGGTTCCACGCATTAATAATAATAATCCGCGTGGTAACCACCCTATGACTTATATTTTATTTATGAATTTATTGTTAATGGAATGAACTAAGTAATAATGCATTTGTGTCTTTCATTTCGACCGTTACAAAGTTTCGTATCGCTTCGCTTTCCTTGGGAATGATGCCGAACCCGTTGGGGTTAGGTTCTTAGAAAATGGATGTGGTCAAGATTATGTGGTTATGTTAATAATTTAATATGAATGTGGAGATGGTTTATTGGGTATGAGAAGAGATGCGAATGGGAATGGGAATGACGTAATGGTGTCTATGTTGTCATGAACAAAGTGTACGAAATGATAAGTATAAAGTATAAAAGTTTAATGTTGCCTATACGTGTGTCTTAAGGGTATGGAGTACAAAGTCACTGACTATCGACCGTGGGTAGTGGCAATTGCCGGCTGGATGTATGGGCGCCAGTCATCGATTGTTACGATAAGCGTTAAACGGGCCAGAAGAGTTGGTACTGTTAGATTTCCTCCTTGGCTTATGCATATCATGATGTGTGTGCTGCATAGGGCTTGGGTTGCATTCACTTGGGGACATGCTTTGTGTGTGATGGGAAGTGTGAGCATCTGCATGACCTGGTTGGTCTAAGAGCTAACCTGGGTTCTTTAGGTGAGCAGGTGCATTTAGAGGTATATTGCATGTGGGAATTCTTATGTGGGCGTAGCATGGCCTGATGCTTGGTTTATGGGGGCCTTGTCATCACGTTTATGTTACAAAAGCCATTGCATTTCTTATTTATTGCACTGCATGTTGAGAATGTGCAATTTTAAGTATTGAGTAGGGGTGGTGGACGTGGCCACGGTAAGACCTTGGGGTGAGACCCACGGCAGCGTGGTCCATAGTAAAATCGGAGGTTAGAGTCCCACGGCAACGGCAGGATAAGACGATTGTGACAGGGAAATGGACGTGTAAGGGAAATGGAATGGTAGCCTATAGAAGGCTGCCAACAGGTTTGTATGTTGGACTTGGGCGCCAGTGTATGTTTTATGTGGGCCCTAAGGATCGTTTATGTGAAGTTTATTATATGTTTATGCATTTAGAAGTAAAGCAAGTATTGGGCATGGCATGAATTGCATGGGGTGTTACGGGAAGAGTCTTGTCTGTACCCTTCAGCCTTTCTTTTTAGAGCTTGTTGAGTCTTGTGACTCACGTTTGCTTTCCATCATTCCAGGTAAGAGAAACGCCTGTGATAGCAGGTACGTTCAACGAAGTTTGGGTTCAGACCATCGTGTCATGATAACAAGTACAGAACTCTCCTGAAACTAGATCCTGGATGTCGCTGTGCCTATGTTAAGATTAATGTTTATGTTTTTTGAGATTGTTGTATGTTATGTAAGCCCATGTGGGGCTAAGTGGTGATTGATTATGTAAAAATGATTATGAGATGTTATATGATAAAAAGATTATGATTTTAGTAAGAGTTGTAGTTTGTGTTATTGTTCAGTATCACTCAAATAATGACTCTCTCACAGATCCTCTATGCGTGTGGAGGCTTCGGGAGACGGGCCGTTACAACGTACATTCCAGTAAACATATTCATCTTGTACATTAACTAATATAAGTTACTTATTAGGTGTTGATTTGATTTAGTTATTGTTAGTTTTATGTACTCATTTTCATTTTCAAAATGTCATTTGGCTGGGTTTTTCACATTTTTGTATCAAGAAAATGAATGTGTAATACCTTGGGACATCGTGAATAATAAGCGTAATTCAGACCATAGTGAAATTATTAAAATTTTAATGTAGATTTAATAGAGCTAGGTATGAATAAATTATTTATATCGTATAAATAATAAATAATGAGTTTAGACATGGTTATACCATAAATTATATAAATATTATGTATTAAAAATTGGAATTTTCTTGCAAATAATATTCTATTATATAAATTCGTATATGTATGTATGTATATTATATATTAAAAAAAATCAGAAAATCAAGTCAAATTAGTCACGACAGCCATGCTCTGGCCGCCGTCTGAGGCAAGTAATCAGAAGGATAGGGCGGGTTAAGGCTGTGATGGCCTTCAGCATGGTGTTTAGGGCGCGGGGGTGTCCTTGATGGGACAAGGCACGTCAGATTTGGGCTATAAACAGCTGAGTTTGGGCGAAGGATTTCATTCAAACTTTTACTTCAAAAAAGTCGAGTATAAGACAATGTTTTGAGAGATTGGAGAGGGGGCTATTAGTCCTTGCGTCGTGGGCAAGATTTCTGGAGCATTTGGGGGTTGTTGGAGCAAAGGAAAGTGAAGAATTGAGGCTCGCCGAAAAAGTTGCGCATCGCTGGAGCCGAGACTGGAAGGGCTGATTTGAGGTATGTTTTGATTTTTTTTTTGTTTTCTAAATTCTAAGGCTATATTCGGGATCGGGAGGTTGGATTTAGGGGGGGGTTAAAGGTCGTTTCGAAGCTTGGAGGCTCAGAAGGCTCGCCGGCAGCGAAAGAGTCGCCGGAGAAAACAACTTAGATGGGTCGGGCGCGTGGCAGCACACGCCAGAGCGTGGGGGGTGGCATGTGGGCTGCACGAACGCGCTAGGTAGGAAATAAAGGAAAGAAAAGAAAAGAAAGAAATAAAAGAAAGAAAAAAAATAGGAAGAATTTTGCAAAAAAATCTGGGAAAAATTTTAGAAAATCTAGAATTTAATTTATACCTTATTTTGGAATTTTTTTTTGGAAAATACTAAATTAATTATTTATTTGATAATTTTGTTATTATAGAAAATAGAGGAAAAATAGCAAGGAAATTTCAGAAGTCTAAAAATGTTATTTGAGGAATATTAGTGAAGAAAAATTGAGTTAAGAGAGGGTTTAGATATTTATTGTGATTTTTTTAGGAAATAAGGCTTAGAAATAAGGAAAAATTATGAGAATAATGAGGAAAAATAAGAAATTGATATTTTAAAATAAATTTGATGTTTAGGAACCCTTGAGGCCCAAGGATCAAGGAACAGCCATCTGGCACAATTCTCGAGGTCAACACGTTTATCAAGGCGATTTGATTTTTAAGGTAAGTGTACTTCTACAAATTTGTATGGTTATAAGTGTTATACCTTTAGATAGGTACCTGGTAATATGTGAGTGATTTATATTTCAACCCCGACCCTCGGAGATATTTTCATCATATTAACATACCCTATATGTATACTTCACGTAGACTGCATATATGACATGACTATGAAATGCATATGTATACGTGGAAATTATTGATCACGCGTATTTCGTCCGTTGGGAGTGTGAACTGGCACCGCTGCTTCATCAAGGGTGCCCCCATACATCACGGCTTTGGAAGAAGTGGCCGAAAAATGGTGAGTAGCATAAAAGGGTGCAATTGACCCTTACGATGAAATAAGATATTGCATACATGCATGATAAAATATTTTGTGCCCTTATTTAGATAGTTCATCATCTAATTCGGGTTATGCCCCTTGGAACATTCAACGTTCTGGTTGGGACTTGCAGTAAAGATACAGAAATTGAAGATGTGTAACAACTTGAGTTGTTAAAGAGCGAGCAAGTAGTATCATGTTTTGTTACAGCATAAATATTTCTAGTATTATGTATTATGTCATGGCAAGAATGTACATTTTAAATTATCTTTTGAAAGCTTATGTATTGTGAGAATTTTGTAGCAAGTACTATGTGTCGATTATCGATATATGAGATGCCATGTTTAGGTTCGATTTCAGATTCCGCTTTATAAAATTTTATTTAAATTTAATGTATGAATTGTTTGGCCTGGCACTAGATAGGTTTAATGGAATTTCAAAAATAATGTAATTTAGCATGTAAGAAAAAAAAAAAAGTCTCAAATTTCCTAAGATATAGCACAGCTTGAGTAGGTGGGGTGTTACAAAATATGGCAAAATTCATCTCATCTTCCTTTCTATCCCTATTTATGACTTTGTGGCATATGTTTATTGTTTATATTTGTATATTTTTTTTATATTAAAAATTATATTTATAAAAAAAATTCTTATATTTTTTAAATTTATAATTTACTCCACATTTTCGTTTCCTAAATTTTTAGAAAAATGCCATTTCTGTGTTTTCATTTTCTATTAAAATCGTCTCCTGTTTCTATTTCCATGCAATTTAGACTACCTTAATTAGTGGTTCTCATAGCTATAGGCATACTGAACCAATGTTGGTGATGATTTTATTTTACATATATATATATTAGTTATTTTTATTAGAGTTTTATTTTAGTTAAATTCAATTTTAATTTAAATTAATTAGTATTTTATTAACTTTATTTAAGTTACTTAGGTACTTGTGTAATGGAGTTTGTATGGAGATGGCATGTTTGCAAAAAAAAAAAAAATTATAAGGATCTCTAGAGCTATTGTTAAACCGTAAGAAACTTTTGTAAAAATGACCACAATGGGGTGTAGAAAGAGTTTGCCTTAAATAAAATGGTCACGTCTTCTTGAATTTGTGGCATGTTTGGATGTGCAATAAATTGGAAAAAAACAAAAAACAAAAGTGCCTTTGAGTTAATAAAATGAAAAAGTTTGGGTAAGTTACACTTAGTGCCCTTGAGGTATGATAAAAATACATAAACATTCATGATTTATCAAAAATGATAAATATTCTTATGCCTTTAACCATGCATCACTTTCACTTTCGTTTTAATAAAATGATTGTTGAATTTTTACAAATACCTAAAATGCTTTTTCCTTCTCTCTTTTTCTATTTCTTTTCTATTTTTCTTTCTCCTTTCTCCTTTTTTGGTTTTGGCAAAACTCCCCGTCTCTCTTGGTGGCTTATTTCTTTTTCTATTAACTTTCTTTCTAGTTTGCACATCCCCCATTGCTAGGGTTGCAAGTTTTTTGTAGCCTCGTATAACCTTATTAATGGGTTGTTACTACAATCGTAAGTTGTAGTTTATATATAGATTCCTACCTAGAAATATAAATCGAGACCCAATTAACACTATTTATATGTTTATTTTGATAAATTTTAATAAAACTTTGTACCTATACCTCAATTTTAATATTATTTTCACTTTAAATGTGATTAATTAGAACTTATTGAAGATCCATTTACAGACCTAGCGATGCCCTCATCAATCGATATATGTTTATTTATATATTTATATTCTACATTTAATTTATGTGTGTGTTTTATATTTTAAAAAATATATCATTGCTCTTTAATTTTTTGTATTTATATGTGTTGTTTTTATTTTAAATTTTATAAATTTATAAATATGTAAATTCTTTGTATAACATATATATAATATATGTACATACATATACTTCTTTTTGGTACACTGTCTAATATATATACTTAGTTTATGTGTACATGCATATAATTAAAAATATAATTTTTTAAAATATTTAGATAGTATAGAGAACAAGTGTAATTCATAAAATCAGAGTCAAAATCGTTAATCCATACAATCAGTTAAGTCAAGGTGTCTTTTTTTCATTTCTATTAAATTTAAGGCGTTTGTGCTTTTTATAAAATTTTAGAGGGGTTAAGTGTAATTTTCTCAAAATAATTTTATAATTTTTTTTATTAGTGTAAGCGACAGCGTGTCCAAAATTGAAAGTAAGACGGGGCGTTTAAGAAGGAAGAATGATGCCCGTTGCCCAATCAATGCCAAAAATCGGATAGCTGGAAGCAAACCGCCTCTGGATTATTTGAAATTGAAAACAACCAAATCCAAATCCAAATCCAAATCCCAATCCCTTGTGGATTTGAATTCCGTGATGGAAAGCTATACAAAGGGCATCTCCCCTCCTCTCTCTGCATTCCTTTGCTTTCGTTTTCTGCACGTCCAGTCTGCTCTGCGCTCTCCAGACAACAAGCTCTGTATTGCTCGTTGTTTCTACGACTCTTTTCGATGCGAACTGTCGGGGGCAAAGCGAAGTTCGTATTCACCAGAGAAAACCCTTCGAATCTCCGCCAGGCAATTCGTTACAGGAATATTTTTCAGGTACGATATGATCATACGAATGTGGGTTGAAGGATCTGGAGATCGGAACTTGTTCTATTTCCTGTCTTGTTTTGTCGATCGTAATCGTATGATTGTTGTAGAGCTTGAAATTCCATAGATTTTGCGTTTTTAGTACTTTTCTTGCTTAATCAGGATCAAAAGTGCTGTGTTTTCTTTACATATCTATATATATGTATATACCTATTTAATGTTTTCAACTGTGGTTCAGTAGGGATGACTATAAAATAAAATTGAAGTACTTATAATCTCATCATATGTCATTCTTGATTCTTTGTATTTCTTTTATTTTAGTTTTGATTAAAAAGGAAAACTACTGGTTAGAAAAGTTAAAAAATGTTCTCTATATGATATTATATCACTCTGGGACCAGTGGGGTGGCAATTGAGTCTTATATCACTCGGGGCTGGTTTGGAGTTCATCAACCACCCCGCCCCCCTCCCCCCGCCGATTTTGCATGCACGTTATGATCTCCCATGCACGCAACATAATAATTTCCTCTTTCCTTGGATCACCTCCTTTTCATGGGTAAATTTTTCTCTTTTGACGTCTTTAATAATGTTTGGTCCTCTCATGTTTTTGCTGTGTTTTGAATTGCAATAGCCATCTCATAAGCCACACTAGTTTAGCCTGGCCTTTTATAGTCCAACCTCTTTTGTCACAAAGTTGTCCTTGAAATAGCTTTTTTGATTATTTTTAAATCCCACAATTTGCTTCTTGGGCCCATTTTTTGATATGGGGGAATAAAGGGCAGTAGGGTTGGCCCTGATATTTTAAGAGCCCTAAACAAAACTTTATACAAGGCCATATACATTTAAAAATAAAATTATATGTAATGAATATGAATAAAATATTTTTATTATATAAAAACATTCAAAGTTATCAAAATAATAGTTTAAAATTATAATATTTTATTTTAAATTTACTCTTCTAGCATTTTTAGATGAAAAATTAATTTTTTTTTCTAGTAGACATAATAAATCAATTCAAATATGAAAATCAATACAATATCAAATTTAAATGTAATTGAGGAACAATAGAATGTAGTTAGATTTGATATTTGAATTGAAATCTGCAAAATAAATTACAAAAGAACACGACTATGAAAAATAGAAGAAATTAATTGCACTTTCCCTATAGCCCACAAAACAACCACCCACCACTACCAAAATTTTTGAGAACTTAGTGTGTACTTGTTTTCTCATTAAAAATAATTTTTTGATGTTCCCATTTTTTAACGTTAAAATTTAAAATTAAAAGAAAGAAAAGTCAAACAAAATTTCCAAACTCAAACAATAAACCGAAGAGCAGTGCATATCTAAACAGAATAGTGGCCTTTTGCTAATGGCAACTAGTGAGTAGCAACGATCGATTGGCTGGAGACAACGAAGAGGGGAGTATGTGAGGGAGATGAAGGCAATGGGGGTTTGAACTTTAGAAATTTGGATATTTGGCTAAGGAAAATAGGCAAGACATCTTTGGCCATTATTTTTGATTTTTTTTTTTTTTGAAACATTTAGTTATTAAATAAAAAATAAAATAATTTTTAAAAATAATATTAATAATTATTTGATTGATAAAAATAAAATAATTTAAGATTGTGATAATTGATAAAATAATTTAAATTATGATAATTATTAAATAATTTAAATAATAATTTATGAGCCTCCCTAAAATTATCCCCCAAAAAAGTTAAAATTAGTTGGATGGGGGGGGGGGGGGGCGCGCTGAGGGCACGCCATAAGCCTATGCCGAGTGGTTAGGCACTCTCTTGGCCCAACTTTACAATTCTTACAACATAACACTTCTCAGTAAAAAGAAGTCAATTTTGGTAATTGATAAGCCATTTCTAATTTTCTATTTGGCATCCAAAGCGTTTTTTGTATGAAAAGATAAATTGTAATTGAAGTGAGTTTCCAATCCTTCTAGTGCAATCTGAATATAAGCGGAGCTTCTTCAACCTTAGCGATATCAGGAAGAAAACCTGTCAATGGATGTGACAATAAGCGTTTGAAGGTGGACATAAATGGCATGTACCGTAAGGTTGTTGCAAAAGCATGGCAAGATACTGAAGAGGAAGAGTTTGATTGGAGAGAAATCATTCCAAGTTCACAATATCACAGCCAGAGGAATGGTCTAGTTTCATCATCCAGTACACCTCTTGTTGCAGATTCAGTTCCAAATGTAAGTTAACGTTTCTCAAATTTAATTGTTAACTTCTGAATATGTGTTGCACTTGAGATCACTTTTAATTCTTGTCTATTGATATGTGTGTGTGTGTGTATTTCGTATTTTATTCAGTCCGGCATTGGCTTTTGTGTTGGTACATCCTATTATTAGTGCCTATTTGAATTATTCTGCTTCCTTTATTTTAACCCCTTTCAGATTAGTCAATTGCATAGTTTCCTTATTGGATTGTTTTTGGGTTTCTTTTTCTCCTCCTCTTTTGCTTACGTGTTGGATTGTATATACTGTTTTCTCTTTTATAAATGTTAACTATTTTCACTACATCGATCCTAGCAGAATTTGGTTCCAGCTGCTGCTGCAGTTCCAGCCGTGGTTTCCAGCCCATCTCTCACACCTCCCTATACTCGTGGCACTATCACAGCGAACAACTATGCCATGATCGATGCCCTTCCAAATCCAATTCCTCAAGTCCATCCATCTATGTCTATGAACAATGCTCCAAGCAGTATCAGCTCTATGAATTTGCCACCTTTACCGCCAGGGCCTCGTCCTGCTTTTTCACAAAGCATGCCCATGCCACACAATCCAGTTCCCATTTCCTTTAACGCTCAAGTTGGGGGTGCACTCTCTGCTTTTACTAGTTCTCGCAATGGTGAACGCTTAATCTCATTTACAAATCGAGCTCCTGTACAGGTATGCGTTGGGATACTGTTTCTCCATATTTCTTTACTACGTTAATTTATTATTATTATCATCATTCAGTGTGATAAAAGATTGTACCTGACTTGAGGAATTTGATGTTTAGGATCCTGTGCCGCAGCTGCCGCTTGACTTCAATCCTAATTTTCTTAAGATGCATCATGAGTCTGTACTAAATGCTTTATATGCCGATCTATCAAGACAATGCGGAAGGTGTGGTTTTCGTTACAAATCCCAAGAAGAGCATTACAAACATATAGATTGGCACGAGAGGAAAACCCAGATTTGCAATAGCCGTAAGGGTAGCAGCAAGGAGAAGCCTTCTCGGCGATGGTATGTAAGCGCTGGCGTTTGGCTTGGTGGTGCAGGAGCACTGGGAACTGAGAGTGTGGTGAACACGAAGGATGATCAAGAATTTGCTGTTCCTGCCGATGATAATCAGACCACGTGCGCTCTCTGTGGAGAACGTTTTGATGACTTTTTCAGTGAAGAGACTGACGATTGGATGTATAAGGGGGCTGTGTACATGAATGGTCCCGGCGTGGATGGGTCTCTGTTGGGTCCCTTAGTGCATGCTAAATGCAGGTAGATTTAGATCCATCCTCCTTGTTGCCCTCTCTGTATTAACCCTGAATTTCTAGCTTCTTCCCAACTCTAGCTCTTCATTTTGATGTATTTTTTTCCATCTAACTATAGAGTTCAAAGCTGTAGCATAAACAAAATGTTGTTAGTGTACAACAATTCTTCTCTTCTCTTCTCTGTGCAATCAAATTAAGTTGCTGGGAAGAGAACGCCATTTTTTGTTTGTAGTATCTGTTTATAAGAAATAAGAAGTTCCTGGCATTCTTTACGGGTCTCCTCGTTTTTGTTTTTGTATTCTGTTTTCGTCAGAGTGATAATGATGTAAGATTTATGTTATGAAATTGCCTTCTTGCACTTTCTTGGTGAAGCATCTTAATTATCAAGATAACATTATTTTTGATCTCCGAATTGCTACAATAATAAGGTATTAGTAATATTAATGATTGCTTTTCATGTACAATTAACTTGAAATTCCTAATTCCTATGATTATTATTATGTATAAAATTTTGACAAAAAACAATAAAAACTAACGTGCAAATGGGTTCAATAATCTTCCTAATTAAGAGGTCTGGTGTAGGGAAATGGATCAGAGATGTCGTTTTGGCATTTCTGAATCATTTTTCATTTCGAAAATGGTAAAAAAGGTCCAAAACCCCTCATTTTTATAATTTAAAAAACGTTTCGAAAATGTTTCACAAATTACAAAATATTATGAGGCGCGTTTCTGGCAACCCAGCTTGCTGCTGCGTCCCGTGCATCAGAGGTTAGGAGGGGGTGAATGAGGTGGGCTGACCCGCTTGGAAGCACGGAGGAGCTCCGGCGGAATTTTGTAAAGGTCTTCGTCGACAGGTTTGACCAGAGTGGCGGTGGCGGAGACCTGACGCTGCCGGCGATTTTGACCCTGGGCGCCGTTGTCCTTCGGGCGGTGCTCAAAAAGCTGTTTGCTTGGTGGTGCCGTCACGTAGTCAGGCCCGACTACCACCACCTTCTTCCTCACTTGATTCCGCTTGTTGTCGCCGCCGCTTGTCTGCAACATAAAAAAAAAAAGAAGAAAAAGAAATCAAATTAACGGCAAATCGAGGCGGAATTAGTATTCCTGCATTATATCTAAGAAAGAGACTCAGATATGAATTAAATAATTAATGGCCTTTAGGGAAGGCTTGGCGTGCAGATCAGCGGCGGGGCGGGGCGGAGCTGAGCTGCAAGCAAGCCTGCCTGGCGCACTCGAAGTACTGGGTGATGGGCAGATCGTTGGCGTGTTCTCAGTTTCCGAAAGCCAGGATTTGGCCACTCTTCTTCCCAGGGCCGGCCCAAGGGTTATTGGGCCCTAGGCGAGAATTAGTTCAGTGATCTTTTAAAAAAATAATAAAATTCTTAAATTTTTTTTTTAATTTTTTTGAGATATAAAATTATTAATTAAAATTTTGTATTCTAGTTTACAAAGTAATTTTTTTAATTGACAATATAAACAAATTATTTAAATTTTCTTGTGACATAGTTGAATATAAATAAAAATTTATTAATTTTAATTTAAAAAAAATATTTTTGCTAAAAATATAATAAGATGAATGGTTAATAATATTTTATAAATTGTCCATACATTTGGAAAAGAATTTACTCTTTTTACAAAATTTAGTATCGCAAGTGGTGTTTTTATTTCTACGATTGTAATTTTTTAAAAATTTTTAATTATAAAAATAAATCTAAACCATTAATATTAGAGAACATATCTTGTTTTAGAAAATTTTCAAAATTTAAACAATGGGTTAAGTGTCAAATTAAAAACATGAACTTGTAAAAGTTTTCATCTTTTTGTATAAGAAAAAATAATAAATATATGCGTTGCGTAACTCCAAAAAGGAAAGTGCTATTGGTACTTTGTGGGTTACACTATAGGCTACATAATGTAACTAAAATGTCCAAAATACTCACCCAAGGTGATAAAGTGAGACAACATGAAGCGGTGAGGCGCATGACTAAAATACCCTTATCCAAGGCAGTGAGGCGACACGAGACGGTAAGGCGAGGCAATGATGCATAAGGGGTATTTTTGTCATTTATAATGTATTTGTGTAGCCCATGGAGTATTTATAGCATGATAGTCATAACATCAACAGATAAATTAGCCATATCACAAAAAACTAAATTAAGATTATGACAACCACATGGTGTATAAAACGTTCTAGAATTTATATCTACTAAATTTTTTTTATACATCTTGTTGTTTATCTTTTATATTAGATCCATTATTATATCCTTGTCTTCACACATTACTTATGTTAAGTTCAAAATTTTTTATTTTACTTATGAGTAGATTAAAAATATCTTGATTAGAGTTATCATCCACTTTTAAAAAATTTATGAAATACTCTTCTATTTTTATCAGACTTGCTGAAATATCTACATATTTTAATATAAAAGATATTTGTTCTTTATAATTTGCATCTGGGGTACAATAAAGTATAATTGAAAAATATTTTGATTCTTTGATTTTTTTTTAATAATTGTATTTCTTATTTCTAATGCTAAAATATTTATTAACTCATTTTATATATTATGACCAAGGTAATGGCTATGAATTTCTTCGTTTTAAATGTGTTTAAGGTGTTTTGGCATTATTGGATCAGACTCAACAATCATTTTAATTAAACTTAAAAAAATTCCGTTATTATCTTGATAAATCTTCTCATTTGTATCACGAAATGCCAAATTATCTTTTGAAAGAATTTTTACAATAACAATCATTCTTGTTAGTACAATATTCCAATACTCTCTTTATTTTTTTTTCCTCTTGTAAATATTGATCAATTGTTTTATTTTTAAGTAATTTCATCTTAGTATCAATCCAATTGTTCATATTTATAGCATGTTCATGACTTTTAAATTTGACACTAAGATTTTTCTAATTTTCACATCCTTCATTTGCTAATTGACTTGTATTTTATTTCAAACTAAATAATTTACAACAATAACAAAATATTTTATCTAATTCTTTTGAATATATTAGCTATTTTCTATCATGTTTTTTTCTTTTTGGTAAATTTTAAATGTAATGAATTGCAGAAAACTATCTAGAATTTTTATCTCTTAAAAATCTAAAACCCATAAATTTTCAAAAATCATATACTATTTCTAACTAATAATGTGAACTGAAAATATCTCCTTTTACTAAAATCATTTTCTTTTGCAAAAGAAATTTGATATAAAAAGAAGAAAATTATAAACTTTCACAATATGCCATGTAAGGCCCACTTCCAAATATTTCTATTACCATAAAACATTAGAAAGAATGTCATTACAGAGATGATATAGAACAAAACTGAACTCAAATAACCACTCATTTTATTTCTAGCAGTGGAAATTTAAATAAGATTTAATTACATTTTCAATATCTCATAACTCTAGGCTTGATGGCCATACAAAATAATAAGAAACTCAAATGCCAATAAACATAACAAATCCTCATCACTATAAATCTCACCAAATCACTAACTAAGATCTTTGAAGTTAGTACGCGTTTCCGTACACCACTATCCCTGGGCTATAGTTCTACTAGACTCGCCTCCCAATAACAGTCATTCCTTTACTAGGAATGGAAAAGAAGATCAAGTGAGCCACAAGGCTTAGCAAGTTTGAGAAACAATGAACAATTATAGTGCATTTATTTACGAGAATTAATTGTTGATTATTCTTGTTGCCAATTTATTTGTGGACCCAGAAAGTCCCACCTAAAAAGAAATTACTTTCAAAGAGAAAATAAATAAATTAGTAATTTTATAATTACTAATTATAGTGCATTTATTTATTGGATAAATAAGAATAATTAAATAATTATATTATGAATGTAATTATTTAATTATAGATTGGGTTGGGCCTTTTACTAGTACATTAGGCTTGGCCCAATGGCACTATTGGATTCAAATAAATTCCATTGGATTGGGCTTGGTCCAATTGCATTAAATGGAATGGGCTTGAGAAGCCCAACCCATTTAATGAAGAATAGTTTTTTAATTGGAACTATAAATAGCTCCAAACTCTTATTTTCTCTCATAAGTGTCTTCTTGATTCACTTGAATGTAGAGAGAATTTTGGAGAAGTGTTCTTGAATCCAAGAGGTAAGTTAGAAATTTTTGTGAAAAATTTCTTCTACTTATCTTCTCTCTTTGATATTCTTGAATAGAAGTGATTTCGGGTGGACCGACTCGGCATCCTACACTTGGAGGATTATACGGCGGGAAATCTAACGGTGAAATAAAATTTCATCAAAGAGGTATTTTTCGTTTATGCTTTCGTTTTATTAAACCATAATTTCTGAAAAACGGGATACCTCCAAATTAAATTTTAATTTCCGCTGCGCATATGATAATTTCAATCTCTTCAGCTCTCAAGCCATAAATCGATGTATACAAAAATGCATAATTTCAATAAAACTTCATAAATAAATATGGAGCCAACCTATTAGACTATGACCACCTCGTCCCGCACCAAGTGCTCTAGGATACCCTTTCTCCCTCCGTGCAAAATAATAGATGCGCAATATATATATAACGTGTACATGTATGCATCATGTATGTATTTGCCAACCACATGCATTTAAATTCTTGTTTCCTCAATATTCATACTTTCAACACCACTTGCCCATACTAGGTATTTTACCATCATCATATAGATTCAACATATCTTACTTCATAACATTTACCACATTGAAGATGTAATTTATGATACAGAAATGATTGATGTAAATTATAACACAGGAATAATTTTGAGAGATGCTATTTAAGATTAAATCTTGATTCACCAATTGAGGAATATTATAGATTTAATAACTATTTTTCCCATCGTATGATCTTTGTGAATTCATTAACTAGTGTCAGTATGCATTGACTTGCATTTGTGCTCATAGCTCAAATTCATGATTTGTCCCCATGCAATTAGAATGACCACACCACGCAGGTTTGTTCATTGACAAGCTAGTGTTAATCTTTTACACAAACAGTGGGTGTTAAATTTAATGACCACATTCTGAGGAATATTTAGAAGGAATTTCACTAAGGAATCTCATAATTTGGACATATTTGAGATCATTTAAAATAGATAAACCGTGTATTTCATACACTTACAATGGTCACGCTTGTGTATTCTTATTTACTATCAAAATCGACTTAACTTGCTAAAGGAAAGTATTGTTCAAGGCAATTTGATTTCCAAAAGATGACCGAGGTGGAGGCCTACGACAAGGTTGGAGCTTGCGGCCAAGGGCATGAGCTTGTGACAAGGGCTTGTGGCAGGAGCTCGCGGCCACGAGTCTTACGACAAGAGGGCATATATGGAAGAGCTCGCGAAAAATGGATCGTAACAAAAGCTCGTTGAAAGAGTTCAAGGCAAGAGCTCGCGAAAAAGGGCTCTTTACAAGGAGGCATATAAGCATGAACTCATGGCAAAGGGCTTGGGGTAAGAGTTTGCAGAAAGAACTCCCAAGAAGGGATGAAGCCAGAACTCGCAAGAGAGCTCACAGTAAATGATCACGAGCAAGAGCTTGCAGGAAAGAGTTCGTAGTAAAGCTAACGGAAAGGCTTGAAGTTGAGCTCTCAGAAAGAGCTCGCAGGGAAGGGCTCGCAATAAAGACCTAGCGGAAGGCTTGAGGGAAGAGCTCACGCAAGAGCTCGCAGAGAGAGTTCGTAGCCAAGGGTTTGGGGTAAGGGCTCTCAGAGAGCTCGTAGTAATGAGGCTTATGGTAAGGAGGCATATAGGCATGAGATCACGGCAAATGACTGTGGTAAGAGCTCGCGAAAAGCTTGAGACAAGGTTCGTGGAAGAGCTTGAGGAAGGAGCTCACGGCAAAGGGTTCAAGGTTTTTTCTATTACAATATATATACGAATATGGTGCTAATCAAATATTCAAAGTGATATTCAGATGAGGCAACAGGCATTCAAATGGCTGTAATATTATGTGAGTATCATTCGGATGATTCAAGGGGTATTCGAATGGGACTTATATATATTTGAGAATGTTATTCGGATGCGTCACTTATGCTTATGCGAGTTGCATTTGGCCATATATACACTATTAAGCTCAAGAAGATACAAAAGTGAATAGGGTCTCGTATCTATATCTAGACAAATAAATTGTCATTCACTGAATGGAACTTGGGGTGGAAACAAACTCCCATTTGAGAGCACAACAAGACCCTAAAGAGATAGTAAACATTTTGCAGAAAGACTCAACTAAAGAAGGTCATAGACAGCACTATCAAAGTTAAACACGACAAGCCAACATGATAAGAACGATAATAGACTCGCATCAGTAAATAGAAAATATAAAATAGCTTGCACGAAAATAAAAGATGGTGCAAGGGAACTTGCATTGAAATACAGAATGTATAAGAGAGCTCGCACTGGAAATAAAGTGGGAGTGTAAGAAGAACTTGCTTGAATGAAACTTGGGGTGGAAACAAACCTTATTTAAGAGCACAACAAGACCCCAAAGAGATACTAAACATTTTGTAGAAAGACTCAACTAAAGAAGGTCATAGACAATGCTATCAAAGTTAAACATATCAAGCCAACATGATAAGAATGACAATGGACTCACATCAATAGACATAAAATATAAAATAGCTTGCACGAAAATAAAACATGGTGCAAGGGAATTTGCACTGAAATACAGAATGTATAAGAGAGCTCGCACTGGAAATAAGGTGGGAGTGCAAGAAGAACTTGCCTGATGACTTAGCGATGTAGAAGAATCCCCTCTCCTCCAGAACTCCTATCAGCCAAGACGAAGACACCCAAACGTGAAGTCTGAGGGAAGAAAAAATATATGGAAGAAAGTTGAAGAAGGAGAGGATCAAACGTAGCAAAAGTGCAGCAGGGCGCAGTTGCAGATGGAGCATGAAGAAGGAAAGATGCATAGTCTGTAGCTGCAACTTGGTTGAAATGAATTGATTGCCCTTCACCTTTACAATGGTCAAAAGGAAGACCAAGGGTATTATTGACATTTGTTGGCCAATTTAATTTTTATTAGGATTTTCTTTTAAAAATTTCAAATCTCATTTCTTGATTGGGCTCAACCCATGCCATGGGCCATTCGATGGCCCAACTCACTGATCCAAATAATTCTCCACATCTAAGCCTATTCTTAATATAATTAAAATTCTAAACACATCTCAGTGGCACAATTCACTTGGACTTTCCCCACAAATTCTGGATTTCATTTAGATGGGCTACCAAATTCTCATTTCCACTTACTCTTCATTCCATAAGCAAAAGAAAAATATTTTCAACCCTTTATTAATTAAAGCAAAAGTTTTTTAACTCAAAATAAAATACTTGAAAATGCCTAAACCCCTTATTGGGTTGTTACATGCCATGTCATTACATTGTAAAGATGATTTTAGAAAAGAGCCATGGAATGAACAGTTCGGCAACCTCCTGAAGCTAGCTCATGGCCCCTCCATTTTTTTGGGCCCTAGGCATAAGCCTTAGTGGCCTATGCCTTAGTGGCCTATGCCTTAAGCTGGCCCTACTTCTCCCAATAGTAATACTCCTCATATATATATGTATGTATCCATAGTTAGCGCGCACGCGCGCGCGCACACACACACACATATATATATGAAATATAAATCGAATAAGAAGAAGAAAAAAAAGAAGAGACAGAAGAATTAAGGTGGTTTGTTTTGCATATAGGCTAACTTACATCCATTCTTGTTTTGTTTGGTAGCTGAGAAACCCAGAAGGAAAAAAAAATAGAGGAAAAGGGTGAGAGAGTGCGAAAAAGTTTACTTTAAAAGGTAAGGGTGAAAGTTATAACATCTACATAGTTATCATCGAGATAGAAGTTGTCTGTTTGAATATATTATGAAACTTATATTTATTGTATATATTTATTTTTATTATGTTTTTAATAATTTTTTATAATTTTTATATTAAAAATTATATTTATAAAAAAAATATATTTTTTAATTTACATTTTATCCCTTGTTTTTGTTTTCTACATTTTTAGAAAAATGTCGTTTCTCCGTTTTTATTCTGTTTTCTACTTTTTTAGAAATATTTTTCGTTTCTATTTTCGTGCAATTTAGATCAAGAGTAAACTATTCTCCTAAGAATATATATATATATATATTAATAAAGTAGAAGATTAATTTGGTTAGATGTTTTCTGGTTGGGATTTGCTTGGATCTAAGTTGGCATCGCATCAGGGGCAGATTCCCAAAGAGGGGGATTGGACTGGGTTTTAGCCCGTGCTAGCCTTAGTTGCCCATACATCAATATATATTCGAAGAATGATGCCCGTACCAACCTCCATCACCTCAGCCAAATGTCCACCCCACGCAGCCCATAGCCTACCTACTCATCCTTTGGATCCGTCATTTGGATTCACCCCTGCATGGCATCATGATATATGATATAAATTTTTGTAATGGCTTGGATGTGTTGTTTACTTGTTTACTTTTAGTTTTTGTATTGAACATGTAAAAATGTTTTATTAAATAAAAAATGCAAGTAGAAATGATACAAATTCTTAAAAACTATATAATTCTGACATTTAGCCGGTATGCATCTCTAGCAAGATTTGCACTACCAAAAGAATTACAATCTTTATCGCACTACCAAAAGATTTGCACTACCAAAAGAATTACAATCTCTTGAGCAAAAGCAAGGTATATGGAAAAGCTGAGAATAAGATTGCATACCGCGGAAGAGAGTTAATCTCTATTGCCCTCCCAATTTCTAAGAGAAGATATCAGTTTCAAGATTATAAGGATGAATCTTGAGAGAAATTTGGCTTATCGCTAAATTGTAGGAGAGAATCTTGATTGATATCACTTTTATTACCTACTTGGATTATCACGAGAATCCTTGTGGGTTTGCAAATCCTTAACAAGATCACCTAATCTTGGGACTTGGTTAGACCCTTTATAGTTTAAGATATGGAGCCCCAATTGTTAGCTTTGCACAAGTATGACATTACACACCCAAGGGGTGGGGGGCTGAATTGAGTGTATAAATTTTAAAAATCTTGTGGAGATTTTCAAGACAAGAATGAAAACAATGAAATATAAACCAAAAAAGTAACCAAAATATGTTAGAGACACAATCCACTAAATCCTCATACTTTATCAAGTAGGGCCTCTAGCATAAACCATTAAGAATTACAACCTCCTATTTATACATAGGCCCTCTAGCACAATTGTTAGGAATTATAACAATAAATACAAAGAGAAGATTTGAGAGTTGACACTCTCAGTTACAATGTCTCTCAATTAAAGATACAAAGGGTAAAACAAAATAATACAAATGATATTTATAGCCTTTTGAGAGAAAAATAAAAGTAGAAGCACTATAGTGAGAAGATACTTAATTATTGTAGGCTTTAATTACTTCATTTCCATCCATTAGCCTCTCTAGCGTATCATTGAACTGTTATTTATAGGCTTCTCTTGAATAAACTAGCCTTTAAGAGCCATTGGAGACATGTTAAAGTAGAAATGGTTGATAGTTTTATTAAACCGGTCGACAATTTACTTCTAGAAATTTGAAGCACACCATGGTTTTGGGCAAATGGTTTACATTTGTATAAAAATGGTCAACTTTTTGACAATAAGTGTCGAATCATTGTCGATTGTTTTTGAACTTAGAATCAAACAACCATGAACTTGAAAAATGTTTGTGAATGATTCTTAAGGATTGTTGACTATTTCAACTCTTAGGCTTAAATTGGTCGACATTTTGAAGACATCAAGTCGACATTTTTTTATCTTTAAAATAGCCCGAAATACAAAGGTATAAAATGGTGGATAGTTCCACTAACATGGTCGACAATTTTGGCTTCAAATGGAGTGTTCACGATATGAAAAATATTTTGACACTCTTAACATATTTGATATCTAAATAAATACTAAAATTGATTTCAAAATAAATAAATATAAAAGATTTTATTAAACATTAAAAGCATATATCAATTGACATTGATTGAATTGATTATTTTTCATTTCCAAATGTAATTCATTTTCAAATGCCAAATACAAAGTTTTTCATCATCAAAATATCATCGAAAGCAAAACAACATCAACTAGCCCGAAGTTCTTGAGGTCAATCTTGGCACATGTAACTAAGGTCAAGCTTGGCCTATTAGGTTAGTGAGGGTAAGGCTAGCCCCGGTAGTAAGTGAGGCTAAGGTAGGTGTTAGTAGTGAATGAGGTTGAGCATGTCCAATGTGGTGAACAAGGTTCGAGCATGACTGGTGTGGTGAATGAGGCACAGCTTGGTAAATAAACACGTGTCATGCATGTAAACTTCAGGGGCATCAAGTCCCCCCACTTCCTAGTTAGAAAGTTCTCAAACCAAGGAAGTTCAAAAGGTTATGCAATGGTTGCAAGTCCATTTTCCTACTCAACATTTATTGCAAAAATGATGGGCGAGTCTAGTCATAGGCCCATCTACTCCACATCGATCCCATCCTTATGTGCCTTGTGTCTTTAGTTTCCAACATGTGCCGTCATTGTCATGATTGCCTTTACAATGGTCATTTCATGTGAATTAAGACATCTCTCTCTCTATCTCTCTCTCTCTCTCTCACACACACACACACACACATATAGTCAGTTACCCTTTCACTTGGACACTTTTTTGCATTAGTTTTCTTCACATTTTTATCATCTTTAACCTTCAATTTTTTCTTTCTTGCAGAACCTTCAATCTATTTTTAACAACGAAATGATATAATTGTAGTGGTCATTTTCAGTTGGTTGATTGAGGAAAGCATCCAATAATGGGAATCAAGACATGGTGGCTTCACAAGGTGCAATAATGAGAGTTTTTAGCTCTTTTTGAGATCCCCAACATTTGGGTAGTAAAATTCAAAATGAATTTATGGGCTTACCATAGGGTTACAATCGAATTGAGCTGAGCTGAACTTCACTAAAATCAGGCTCGACTCGACAAGCTAGTTTCTAGGCTCAAACTCAACTCGAGCATAACTCATCAAAAGGTTGATGAGCCAAACTTAGGCTTAAGCTCAACACAATTAGGTTGTAGACTAATGGAACCACACCTCTAAGAAGGGGGTGAATTGGGTGTTTTAATTTTCAAAAATTTGTAGAAGTTTTAAAAAAGAAATATGAAAGCAATAAAATAATGTTAAAAAGATGGAAATCAAAGGAAGCAAAATGACACAAGATTTTAGAGTGTTTCAGCTCAATCTAACTTACATTCACTGCTCTAGCCTTTTAGTTAGAGATTTCAAACTTTACTATATTAACCAACTAACAACCCTTACTAGTTTTTCTAGCAATACCCGCTATAAAAAATACAATTAAAGAGAAATAACAAGAGAATTGAATCTCACACCACTCTCTTTGAAGTCTATCTAAAATAAGGCTTGAAGAAATTTTTACAAATTTGAACAATAGACTTGATAGTAAAATGATATTGTGAAACAATGAAGCACAAAAAGCTTGAGAGTATAGAATGTTGTAAACTTGAAAGCTCAATTTCATCAACTTGTCTTGAACTTCAAATGCACTCCTGTTTATAGTTTTCGTGGCCCCTCTCATTTAATATAACTGTTGAAGTCATTGTTGGGTCAGGCTTCTCTTCTAGTTGGAGGATGACCCAATAATGGTTGGGTATTCCTAAAAGGATGTGTTGTGACAAAAAATACAATAATTAAAATTTCTTATGTGAGAACATTGGAATCGCGACAGAGCGAGGTGAAGAGCTGGCAAGTATCAGCTTGTGAAAATGTACAATGAGTAACTTTGGTCTCTGATTATCCGGTCGGGGGTTTTAAATAAGCTATTGGGAGTATTCTTGGTAGCGGATTAATTAATATCCATCCGGGCAGGGGCAGAGCTACATAGAGCCAAGGGTAGGCAATTGCCCACCCTTCAATTTGAAAAATTCTCACTGTATATGTATAATTTATTATTTTTTTTATTTTTTCTAAGCACTAAGCCACTAGTGACTCTGTAATTGCCCACCCATCAATTTCAAAACTTATACTATATATATAATATATGTAATTTATTTTATTTTTAATTTTTTATTATTATATTATTTTAATTTTTTTTGTGTTTTTTTTTTTTTTTTTGCCCACCCTGCCTAAAATTCCTGGCTTCACCCCTGCATCCGAGAGTAGCCTTTTGTGTGTTTGGGGCATAATTGCATTCATAAGAACAAGTTAGAAGGCACACGGGGATTCCTCACCTACGTGTGCCCTTCGATGCTTAAGTGAGTACATGGAGGAAAATAATTGCAATAAATAAAGGATGCAATTAATGAATATAAAGATGTACCTTTCTCGATGAGAGAGGGACTGTTTGTATTGCTTTTTACCAAGTGTCAAGGATGAATGTACACATGGTGAGTCTAAGTGTTAAGCTTAAGGGTAAGTAAATATGATTTTGATGATAACAAAAATATTTTTATGATATAAATGTATTTTTTATTCATACAAAATGTAAATTTATTTTGAATTAAAGGTGGATTGTCTTTAGACATGTTTCTTTGTTTTGATCATTTATGTCTCAAAAGTTTATGTTTAAATTTTGATAAATGTATTTCTTACTCATATATAAAGTAAATTTATTTTGAATTAAAGGAGGATTGTTTTTAGACATATTTTCTTATTTTAATCATTTATGTTTCAAAAGTTTATATTTGAATTTTCAATTATTGAATTAAAGGAGAATTATTTTTAGACATGTTTTCTCTTACTCATGCAAAAAGTAAATTTATTTTGAATTAAAAGAGAACTACTTTTAGATATGTTTTATTGTTTTAATCATTTATGTCTCAAAAGCTTATATTTGAATTTTCGAATCTTGATTTCTCATGAAAAAAGTAAATTTATTTTAAATTAAAAGTGAGACATGTTTTCTTGTTGTTTGAGAAAGTCTAAACATTTTTTGAATTTCAAACTTCATATTAACATTTTCTTTAATGGCTAGTGTGTTTAGAAGATGTATATATATAGGGTAAGTATGGAGGCTCAAGGTTAAGAACAAACTTAATAGAGCATTCAAACAAGAGTGAGAAGGTTCGAAGTGCTGGAAGTGTGTTGGTCGGTGGAATTCTCAACATTTGATGACTTATTTGTAATTGCCTTTGGTTGTAAGTTTGTTATTTTTAGTTATTTGTTGTGTGAGGGGATTATTTTACTCACTTGTTGTGTGAGGGGATTATATTTGCTAGTAGTATGCTAGTGGTTCTTCCTTAGGCAAGGGATTGTATGTTGGTTCTAGTTTCAATTAAAAGCTAGTGTTAGTTCTAGCTCTAATTAAAAGCTAATGTTGATTCTCCCTAGTGAAACCTCAAGCTAAATCTTAAGAGAGAGGATTAGGCTCTTTAGAGCTGAACCTCTATAAATTTCTCTTGTTTCTTGTGGTTGTGTAATTTTATTGTTATTAATTTTACTGCAATCATCACATATTATGATTACAAATTTAAGAGTTTTCAAAAGAGTTAAAATTATTAATTAATTTTTGAAAAACTCATTTCACCCACCTCTTGGGTATTTTTCTAGGCAACAATTGGTATTAGAGCAAATCCCAAAATATTTGTGTTTCAAATCTCCAATCTTAGTAAAAGATCATAAAATGGCCTTATATCTACCCCATGGTATAGTTGAGGGAACTTCTCCCTTCTGTCCCCCATTCTTTGATGGAACCAATTATAGCTATTGGAAAATAAGGATGGAATGCTACATCTTTTCAATTAGCTATATGTTGTGGAAACTTGTTAGAGATGGTTTTATCTTATCTAAGGAAGAAGAAAAAGATTGGAGTGATCTTGAAATAGACCATAGGGTTAAATATATATTGTTTTGTTCTATATTGCCTAGTAAGTATGAACAAATCTCTTCATGCTTCACATCTCATGAAATATGGAAAAAATTAGAAATTATGTATGAAGGGACCGATCAAGTTAAGGATACTAGGATAAATCTTTTGATGTCGCAATATGAAAGGTTCAAATTATTAGCCAATGAGACCATTAATAATATGAAAGCTAGGTTTCAAAAATTGGTTAACTCTCTAAAAATGCTTAGCAAGGTTATCATCGAAAGTGATCAAGTAAAGAAAATACTTAGGTTACTTAGCATAGATTGGAAACTTCTAGTTACCGCTATCACTCAAGCCAAAGATCTTGGAATTTTAAAAATGGAAGAGAACATTGGGAATCTCTTAACCCATGAGTTAGTTCTTAATCAAATGAAAGAACCCATAAAGAATATGAAGAATATAGCTTTAAAAGCTAAATTTTCAACTAAAAGTGAAAGTGAGTCTTCTATTGAAAATGATGAAGATGTAATTCCCCTAAAAAAGACTTTAAAGAGTTTAATGAAAAAACAAGGTAAGGATAGCAAAAAATCGTTCTACTTGCTACAATTGTCAAGAAGTTAGGTATTATAAAAATGAGTGTCCAAAGAAAGAGGAAGAAAAGAAATATAAGAAGAAGCATTTAAAATATACAAAAAATCATGCTTTCAATGCATGGGATGAAAGTGAATCTTCCCAATCCGAAAAAAAAGAGGCAAGAGTATGTTTCATGGCCTTTGAGGATGAAGAAGAAGAGAATGTAGGAGTTGAAGAACTCCAAGAGTCATTTAAGGAGTTATTTGTTAAATTTAAATATGTTAAGAAGGAGTTTAAGAATGCAAAGAAATTCTTTGCTAAGGAAAAAAGAAGATCTTAATGAGGAGAATGACTCTTTGAAAAATGAAGTAGAGATCTTAAAGGAAAAGATTCTAGAACTCAAAAAAAGCTTTAAAAAAATGAAGCAAAAATAGATGATAACGTGGTTGAAAAATTCTCCATCTTGGAGAAAGAAGTATTGGTTTTAAAAGCTCAAAATTCCAAGCTCACATTAGAAAAAGGTGTTGAGTTACATAGATTTTATCATATGCGCAGCGGAAATTAAAATTTAATTTGGAGGTATCCCGTTTTTCAGAAATTATGGTTTAATAAAACGAAGGCATAAACGAAAAATACCTCTTTGATGAAATCTTATTTCACCGTTAGATTTCCCGCCGTATAATCCTCCAAGTGTAGGATGCCGAGTCGGTCCACCCGAAATCACTTCTATTCAAGAATATCAAAGAGAGAAGATAAGTAGAAGAAATTTTTCACAAAAATTTCTAACTTACCTCTTGGATTCAAGAACACTTCTCCAAAATTCTCTCTACATTCAAGTGAATCAAGAAGACACTTATGAGAGAAAATAAGAGTTTGGAGCTATTTATAGTTCCAATTAAAAAACTATTCTTCATTAAATGGGTTGGGCTTCTCAAGCCCATTCCATTTAATGCAATTGGACCAAGCCCAATCCAATGGAATTTATTTGAATCCAATAGTGCCATTGGGCCAAGCCTAATGTACTAGCAAAAGGCCCAACCCAATCTATGATTAAATAATTACATTCATAATATAATTATTTAATTATTCTTATTTATCCAATAAATAAATGCACTATAATTAGTAATTATAAAATTACTAATTTATTTATTTTCTCTTTGAAAGTAATTTCTTTTTGGGTGGGACTTTCTGGGTCCACAAATAAATTGGCAACAAGAATAATCAACAATTAATTCTCGTAAATCATGAGTGACATCTAGCAATATATCATGATTACCCAATTTATTGTGAAGCGGGTATTGTGAACCTTTTACTACGTTACCATACAATACGGTCCTTCTATCATCCTATATCCCGACAAGATATGAGATCATGGTCAGTAGGTCGAATCTCTTAAACTTGTCATATGACCAAATCCAAAATCAATCTTGACAAATTATGACACAACCCGTATGGAACAAATTCCATCGTCATATTACCTCGGCCAAGGATTTATCGTCAAGTGATTACTGGATCGCATAGGATATCTTCCTCATAAATCTCGAGGTGATAGATTCCATGTCTAATGCACACATACCTCATGTATCACTGAATCAGGCACATAGATACGTATGATTATCCTTGATTAGAACAACCACATGATATCGTTGATATCCTAATCCACCAATACACAGATATCCATGTCATCTCAGGTCTAAGGACTAGTTGTAAAATCGCAGCTAACATTAAATCATTGACCCGTGAGAAATAACCCATGTGATTTAATGTTAACAGTCCCGTTCAGTGAACTCGTTCTTGTAACGAGCACCCACTTATCTTCCTTCTATAGCTCATACAGAATGGCACGAGACTCACCAACCTTATCTTTCAGTATCTCATACTGAAACAAGGAGGAAGACAATGTGCTGGCCTTTACGAGTTGCTATCATCCATGATAGGAATTCTATGGCCAGGAACATGTTTATAGTATGACAAATTGTGGATTATCCGTAACTCGTATTCTTAACACTTAAGAATGGTATCCACTTCTTATTATACTAATGGATATATGTTTTATAATTTAAACCATATTGCAATTTAAATAAAAACATAAACTTGCCATTTAAATAATATTTAAAGAATTACAAGATCGAGTCCCTTTGTGTCACTGGAACTCGTCTTTAGGGCTCATATCTAACAATCTCCCACTAGCACTAAGACCATTCAGTGTGGTATCTCATACCCCACCTATCTAGATGAAAATCTAGTTGCTTCTGGTTCATGGCCTTAGTCAGTGGATCTGCTGCATTCTCTGATGTATCTATTCTCTGCACATTGACATCTCCTCTACCAATGATCTCTCTAATGAGATGGAAGCGTCTTTCAATATGTTTGGACTTCTGGTGAGACCTCGGTTCCTTAGCTTGCGCTATGGCTCCATTGTTGTCGCAAAACAAGGGGACGGCAGACTTTATAGAAGGAACCACTCCAAGTTCTGTCACAAACTTTTTGACCCAGACTGCTTCCTTTGCAGCATCCGATGCTGCAATATACTCAGCTTCTGTTGTAGAATCGGCAGTCGTATCCTGTTTGGAACTCTTCCAACTGAATACTCCTCCGTTGCAGGTAAACACATATCCAGAGATAGACTTTCTATCATCAACATCTGATTGAAAATCAGAATCTGTGTAACCCTCCACTTTCAGTTCTCCTTCACCATAAGTAAGGATCAAATCCTTAGTTCTTTTCAAATATTTAAGGATATTCTTAACGGCAATCCAGTGTTGCTCACCTGGATTAGACTGATATCTGCTTGTAACACTTACAGCATGAGCAATATCAGGCCTAGTACATAGCATTGCATACATTAGGCTTCCTATTGCTGAAGCATAAGGAATCCTAGACATGCGTTCTCTCTCTTCTTGTGTCTTGGGGCACATATCACGAGAGAGGTGGATTCCATGTCTAAAGGGCAACAGTCCTCTTTTGGAATCTTCCATGTTGAACCTCTTCAACACTCTTTCTATGTACTTATTTTGGGAGTCCTATCAATCTCTTGGTTCTATCTCTATAGATCCGTATACCGAGAATATAGGCTGCTTCTCCCAAATCTTTCATGGAGAACTTACTTGACAACCAGACCTTTATTTTTGACAACAACCCTACATCATTCCCAATGAGTAAGATATCATCTACATATAAGACCAAAAATGCTATTGCACTCCCACTAGCCTTTTTATAAACACAGGGTTCATCAACGTTTTGTATGAAACCAAACGATTTGACTTCATCATCAAAACGAATGTTCCAACTTCTGGATGCTTGCTTAAGACCATAAATGGATCTCTTAAGCTTGCATACCTTCCCTGCGTTAACTTTAGGTGTGAAGCCTTCAGGTTGTTCCATATAGATTTCCTGATCTATATAACCATTTAAGAAGGCTGTTTTCACATCCATTTGCCAAATCTCATAGTCATAATGAGCAGCAATGGCTAGTAAAATTCTAATGGATTTAAGCATGACGACTGGAGAAAAGGTTTCTTCATAGTCAATCCCTTGTCTTTGTCGATAACCTTTTGCCACAAGTCTTGCTTTATAGGTCTCTACCTTTCCATCTGAACCTATCTTCTTCTTGAAGACCCATTTACATCCAATAGGTACTATACCTTCTGGTGGATCTACAAGAGTCCAGACTTGGTTCTCATACATGGAATCCATTTCAGATTTCATGGCTTCTAGCCATCTTTTCGAGTCGATATCTGATATCGCCTCTTGGTAAGTGGTAGGATCATCTGAGTGATCATTGTCTCCTACAAGGAACAACTCTTGTTCATTTAGAAAACCATATCTCTCAGGTTGATGGGGTATCCTCTCACTTCTTCTAATGGGACGTGCAACACTCGACCCTGGCTCCTCAATTGGTACTTGGACATCTCGTGGCATAGTTTCAGGCTCGGTGAACCCTTCACCAAGTTCTATTTTCCTTTCATTGCCTCTTTCTTGAATAAACTCTTTTTCAAGAAAAATGGCATTCCTGCTTACAACTACTTGTTGCAGTTCAGGAATATAGAACTCATATCCTAAGGTATCTTTAGGATAACCCACGAAACTACCCTTTAAAGATCGTGTCTCAAGTTTCTCTGATTTAAGCTTTTTCATAAAAGCTGTACATCCCCAAATCTTAACATGTTTAAGACTGGGCTTCCTATCAAACCATATCTCATGTGGTATTGTAGGAACTGACTTGGAAGAAACTCTGTTTAAGATATATACTGCAGTAAGAAGGGCGTGTCCCCATAGAAACAAAGGTAAGTCTGTACAACTTAACATACTTCGGACCATATCTAATAAAGTCCGATTCCTCCTTTCTGAAACTCCATTCAGTTGAGGCGTTCCTGGTGGGGTCCGTTGTGAAATAATACCTGAGACTTTAAGAAAATCTTCAAACTCGTTACTAGGATACTCGCCTCCACGATCTGATCGTAAGGCCTTTATCTTTTTACCAGTTTGATTTTCTACTTCAACTTTAAAATCTTTGAACATTTCAAAAGATTCAGATTTATGTCTCATGAGATAAACATATCCATATCTAGACATATCATCTGTAAAAGTTATAAAGTATTGATAACCTCCTCGGGCTATTACATTAATAGGCCCACACACATCCGAATGTATAAGTCCTAACAATTCTGTGACCCTTATACCTTGCCCAGTAAAAGGCAATTTGGTCATCTTTCCAAGGATACAAGATTCACAAGTTGGATATGGTTCAGAACCTAATGGACCCAAAAGCCCATCTTTCTCCAACTTAGTGATTCTGTTATCCCCTATATGACCCAATCTGTAATGCCACAGAATTTTAGAATTTGGGTTATCACGTGGTCTCTTATTATTATTTGATATATGCAGATGCTCATTATTATCAACAGTCACATTCAAAATGTAAAGACTATTGACAAAATTACCAGTAGCAATCAATTTATTTCTAAAATAAATTTCACAAACATTATTCTTAAAAGAAAATTCATAATTTTCTTTCACCAATACAGGAATAGAAATAATGTTCTTAAAAGCTCCAGGTACACATAAACAATTGTTTAAAATTAAACTATGTTCATGTGATAAAATTAAAGATACAGTGCCGATAGCTGTGGCTGCAACTCTTGCCCCATTTGCTACCTTTAGCACAATCTCATTATCTGCAAGCCTTCTACTTTGTTCCAGATCCTGTATAGATGCACAAACATGAGTTGTCGCTCCAGAATCTAGAATCCATAAAGTAGAAGAGTAAGCAATGGAAAAATACTCATGAACTATCATCATACCTGTCGCTTCCTTCTTCAAGGAACTAAGGTAATCTTTACAGTTCCTTTTCCAATGTCCCTCTTTGCCACAATGGAAACATTTTCCTTTGGCAACAGTTTTTCCCTTCTTCTTTTCAATCACTTTAGTTGCTTGGGTGGCCTTCTTTTTACCTTTCCCCTTTCTAGTCTTTCTAGTAGAGGACACAGCCATCACAGTGCCTGTTTTCATGGTACCCTGGGCCGTTATTAGCATATTCATAAGTTCCGCCGGGGTACACTCAATCTTGTTCATATAGAAGTTTGAAATAAAACCCCCATACGAATCTGGCAAAGACTGAAGAATTGCATCTATTTGAAGATATTGATGCATTGGAGCATCTAATTCATTCAGTTTATCCATCCAGGAGATCATTTTGAGAACATGGTCTCCAACTGATCCTCCAGCAGACATCTTTGCTCGAAAGATTGATTTAGATATCTCATATCTAGCACTTTGACTTCGCTCACCATACAACTCTTGTAAACGAGCAATAATCGAATACGCATTTGGCATCTTATTATGTTGCCGCTGTAACTCTTGACTCATAGTAAGCAAGATGTAACTCTTAGCAACAAGATCATCATCTTGCCACTTATTGAGTGTATCTTGTTCCTCCTGAGTAATATGTTCAACAGTTGGCTCAGGGATAG
Organism: Diospyros lotus; assembly: GCF_014633365.1. Taxonomy (NCBI): domain Eukaryota; kingdom Viridiplantae; phylum Streptophyta; class Magnoliopsida; order Ericales; family Ebenaceae; genus Diospyros; species Diospyros lotus. Next base: position 25,615,745 of record NC_068339.1, on the reverse strand, counting down.
GCGTTTCCAAGATATATGTGATTTTTTCCAAGTTTGTAATCAATTTCAAATTTAGAAGCCAGTCGTTGAAATTTGGTCCAGTTAGCCGGTTTGCGTCAACAAATTTAGAAAGTGCATTTAGTGAAGCCATTTGATATATCTGCAGAAAATAAGTAGATTATTAGATATCTTGTTTTCTTAACTATCTGATTTTGGTCTTTAAATCAAACAGTACCTCCCACTGAGTTTTTCAAATTCCTTACTCCCATTTAAAGGAAAAAGCAAATTCACATTGGCATGAATTCTAGTGGGTATTTGGATTCTTATTAATTTTATTACTCCTCACATAATAGATTCTTGAAATAATAAATTCAATAAGTGGACAACGCTTGTCCAGTACATCTTATGTACGGCCCAAATATTTTGTTTCGGCTCCCAGTCCAATATACCTCACATAATAGTTTCTTGGCAATTGAACATAGTTAAATCATACCATCACGATGACAAGTCTGCACAATTGAATATCGATTGCCTCACATAATAGATTCTTGGGTCACGATATTTGTGCATCCCCATCTCATCAAATGTTTTAAATAGAAATTAAAGTATTTTAATCAATGTGCAACCCCTATGTATCCATAGCCGATCAACACACGAATTAAAAAGCCCCAATTTCTACCGTGATGGAGAGCCCCGATTAGATTGTCTTAACTCTTAAGGTCCAACCGGTTACAATTTAATTTTATAAATATGGGAGATTTTTAATTAATTGGTCTCACTTTTCACATGCAACGTTTTAATATACATCAACTATGTAAATAAACATTGCATAAAATTAGTCGATATGGTCATGGACTCAATCATGCATTCTAAGCGCAATTCCAGCCATTGGAATTGTGCGGTGCATTCGTGGGTGAATAAATAAGGAAACGCCTATAACTATTACAAGCATAACCCTTTCACATAGGGTCTTCATTTCCTTGATTATTTTGCCATCAATGACTTCACTCCAAGCCGTGCCTCGATTGGTGTGAATCCATTGCTTTTACAATTTACTATAAACTACTTTTACAATAAAATTAAAAACAATAAATAATTATTTTACAACCGTCATGAAAAAGACGGCTACCTTCGGCACGCAGGCCGTTAAATAAAATAATCCATACATCCACATCACACATACATCATCCATGTAGTGTCCTAAGTCCATGACCAATACCGATATGCAACAAGGCATCCACAACATGCTATTAACAATTAAAAGCATATTATAAGCAATCATATGATTATTGGACAATTGTATAACTAATTATACATTGGTATTTTTTTTTTTTAAATAATAAAATAATAATAACAATTATTATTATTTATTTTATTCATTATTATTATTATTATTTTAAATAAAACAAAGAAATAAAACAAATAATAATAACAATTATTATTATTTATTTTATTATTATTTTTTATTTAAAACAAAAAAAAATGAAAATAAAAAAAAAATCTGCCAATGGCAGACAGGGGGGCCAGCCCCCTACTGCGCGCACAGTGCGCGCGCTGTGCGCGCATTGCGCGCGGTGGTGCGCGGGCCCCGCCCGCGCACCCACCAGCGCGCGGCGCTGGTGCGCGGGCTAGCCCCGCGCCCATGCGCGCGTGGGCGCGCATATGGGCGCACCCAGCGCGCCCAACGCTCGTGTCTGGGCGCGCCCCAGCGCGCCCAGCACGCACCCAGCGTGCTGGTTGCCTCCCGGGATTCACCCGGTACTGCCCGTCCATCCCGAAACAAATTCCGATACTTCCAGCTACGCCAAAACTGATTCCAGCACTGTCTAACAGTGTTAAATCAGTTTATAAAACGCTGCCGGCATGCAACTCTTCTTCGGATCTCATCCAAAATTGTTTTATTTTTCAAAATACCAATTCAATGTCCAATAATCACATGAATAAAACCATAAAACTGAAAAACGATTGCTTTGATACCACTGTTGAGTTACATAGATCTTATCATATGCGCAGCGGAAATTAAAATTTAATTTGGAGGTATCCCGTTTTTCAGAAATTATGGTTTAATAAAACGAAGGCATAAACGAAAAATACCTCTTTGATGAAATTTTATTTCACCGTTAGATTTCCCGCCGTATAATCCTCCAAGTGTAGGATGCCGAGTCGGTCCACCCGAAATCACTTCTATTCAAGAATATCAAAGAGAGAAGATAAGTAGAAGAAATTTTTCACAAAAATTTCTAACTTACCTCTTGGATTCAAGAACACTTCTCCAAAATTCTCTCTACATTCAAGTGAATCAAGAAGACACTTATGAGAGAAAATAAGAGTTTGGAGCTATTTATAGTTCCAATTAAAAAACTATTCTTCATTAAATGGGTTGGGCTTTTCAAGCCCATTCCATTTAATGCAATTGGACCAAGCCCAATCCAATGGAATTTATTTGAATCCAATAGTGCCATTGGGCCAAGCCTAATGTACTAGTAAAAGGCCCAACCCAATCTATGATTAAATAATTACATTCATAATATAATTATTTAATTATTCTTATTTATCCAATAAATAAATGCACTATAATTAGTAATTATAAAATTACTAATTTATTTATTTTCTCTTTGAAAGTAATTTCTTTTTGGGTGGGACTTTCTGGGTCCACAAATAAATTGGCAACAAGAATAATCAACAATTAATTCTCGTAAATCATGAGTGACATCTAGCAATATATCATGATTACCCAATTTATTGTGAAGCGGGTATTGTGAACCTTTTACTACGTTACCATACAATACGGTCCTTCTATCATCCTATATCCCGACAAGATATGAGATCATGGTCAGTAGGTCGAATCTCTTAATCTTGTCATATGACCAAATCCAAAATCAATCTTGACAAATTATGACACAACCCGTATGGAACAAATTCCATTGTCATATTACCTCGGCCAAGGATTTATCGTCAAGTGATTACTGGATCGCATAGGATATCTTCCTCATAAATCTCGAGGTGATAGATTCCATGTCTAATGCACACATACCTCATGTATCACTGAATCAGGCACATAGATACGTATGATTATCCTTGATTAGAACAACCACATGATATCGTTGATATCCTAATCCACCAATACACAGATATCCATGTCATCTCAGGTCTAAGGACTAGTTGTAAAATCGCAGCTAACATTAAATCATTGACCCGTGAGAAATAACCCATGTGATTTAATGTTAACAGTCCCGTTCAGTGAACTCGTTCTTGTAACGAGCACCCACTTATCTTCCTTCTATAGCTCATACAGAATGGCACGAGACTCACCAACCTTATCTTTCAGTATCTCATACTGAAACAAGGAGGAAGACAATGTGCTGGCCTTTACGAGTTGCTATCATCCATGATAAGAATTCTATGGCCAGGAACATGTTTATAGTATGACAAATTGTGGATTATCCGTAACTCGTATTCTTAACACTTAAGAATGGTATCCACTTCTTATTATACTAATGGATATATGTTTTATAATTTAAACCATATTGCAATTTAAATAAAAACATAAACTTGCCATTTAAATAATATTTAAAGAATTACAAGATCGAGTCCCTTTGTGTCACTGGAACTGGTCTTTAGGGCTCATATCTAACAAAAGGTGCAATAGAGAAGTTTTTGGCAACCTTAATTGTGAAAAAGAATTCTATTCCCCCAAAGCCGAAGCCAAAATATCAAATGAAATCTTGGAAACCATATAGATGGACTTCTAAACCCCCTAAGAGAAATGAAATCAAAATTTGGGTGTCAAAAGGTGTAGTTCAACAAATGAGAGTTTTGGATCCTCCTAAAGGGTCCAACACTAAGACAAAGGGCATTCAAGAGCCAAAAGCCAAAGGTTCCCTCTATATATGGGTGCCTAAGGCTAAAACTTAGCCTTATGTGTGCCAATGTGCATGAGATCAACAGGGAAAACATGTTATATTTGTTTAAGTGGAGACTCATGGCACAAAAGAGGAGAGGTGAGGAGTTCTAAGGTTTAAACCTCTCTCTCAAAAATACGATGGAAAGCCAATGGGGTAAATGAAAATAGGAGAAATTTGGTTTTTGGGTAATCACCTCATTCCTAAATCCTAAAATTATTATAGATTGAAATCTAAGTTTGCCAAATGCTTTTGACTTCAAATGATGAATTTTTTTAAAGCTTTGTCAAGAAAGTTAAAAGAGTTAAAAGAGAGAAAAATAATAAAATTATCTCTCTAAGAAATAATCATAGTGGGAATTTAAGAATAGATTATTTATGGAGCTTTTGAGAAAAGCATGAGATTCTTCATCAACTTTCCACTCCTATAACCCCACAACAAAATGGTATTGTTGAAAAGAAAAATATGACTCTTCAGAAAATGGCTAGAACTACGCTTTTGAAGAATAGATTGCGTACCTATTTTTGGGTTGAAGAGATTAATATCGCTCGTTACACTTTAAATAGATTTATTTTAAGACAAGTCATCAAAAAAACACCATTTGAATTATACTATGACAAAAAATCTAACGTATCCTATATTAAAGTCTTTGGATGTAAATATTTTATCTTGAGCACAAAGGACAATGTAGAAATATTTGAGGCTAAAAGTGATCAAGGAATTTTCCTTAGATATTCAAATATTAGTAAGTATTATAAAATGTATAATCTTAGGACAAACTCTTTAGAAGAATCTATTTATATTAAATTTAATAAATCCATTGAGCCAAAGAGAAATAATAAAGATAAAGATAAGGGAACAATAGATCCATCCAAGGAGATTGAGAAAATGAATATGCAAAAAGAATCTAAAAATAAACCATCATGTTCTCAATAACAAAATCAAAAGAAACTATTAGACGAGAATAATTTAGGTAAGCTTCTTAAGAATTATAAATTTGTGCAAGATCATCCAATAGATCAAATAATTGGAAAACTAAGTCAAGGTGTAAGGAGTAGGGAGTCATTGCATTAATATTGTAATAATGTAGCCTTCATATCTAATGATTGAGCTAACTTGCATGGATCAAGCCTTAGAAAATGAATTTTGGATCAAAGTTATGCAAGAAAAATGAAGACTGAAAATTAGTTCCAAGACTAAAAGATTTTTTCTATATTTGGAACACAATGAATTTTCAAGAATAAATTAGAAGGGAATTAGGGATGATAAATCTCTTTGGTCAGTTTAGAATATTGAAGTGGAAAAATTTTTTGTGCAAATTTTGTTTATGTTCTTAAAAAAAAAAAAACGTCATCCTCGTCGAAACCCATCTATTCTCTCTCTCTCTCTCTCTCTCTTGTAGCCTTTGCCGTCTCTAGCGTCCCCTCGTTCGTAATCTTACCGTCACCCTCACCGAAACTTATTTGTTCTCTCTCTCTCACTCTCTGTCATCTGAACCCTTTCTGAATGCCTCTCTCTCTTGTCGCCCTTGCTGCCGCCTCTCCATCATCTCCTTTATCCTCCGCCTCTCATTTGAGCCTTCTCTATCATCATAGCCTTCAAATCCATACCATCCGTCGCTTCTCCATCATCGTGGCCTTCAAATCTACCTCTCTGCCTTCAGATCATGGCTTCTATTGTTCCCTCTTATATTCGCATCGACAGTCGTTATTGCTGCCTCCTAGATTTGCGCCGACAACCACCTAAGTCTGTACTCACCGCCACTGTTTCCGTCTCCCAGATCTGCGTCGATAGCCACCTAGGTTCGTGCATGACACCGTTGTTGTCGGTGCCCAGATCTGCTATTGTCGGATGACTTCGGGTGTTCCTTATTATTCTAAATTTAGCATGCCACTTTTGAGAGGGATTATTCCCCATTAAAGATTATAAAACACTGCATAAGGCATGTAATTTTCGTGTGCAACCTAATTTAAAAGGGGAGAGGCTTGAGGCAAGCACGTTGCTTAGCCTAGTGGGCCTACGTTTCTAGGATTTGTATGCGGGTTGTAACATGAGAGTGGGGAGGTGATTGATAGCTTTTAGGAGGTTCCAGGGTTTATGTGTAATTCTAAAAACTTGGAGGCGCTTTATTATAAAATTAACTTATGTGCATGTATTATTGAGGATGCTTGCAGGTGGAGCGGTCTTAGGCACGCGCGTAGCTACTTGTGTGGTTGGTGGCGAGGGATTGAACCTGGGGATTGCAGCGCTGGGATTATTTTCTAGCATTGCCACGTGGCCGCTTTTGGGGGCACCGAGTGGCGTGTAAGGGCGTGGCCATACGTCGTGCATGTAGCGGGAGTGCGGAGGGTTGCGAGTGGCACGTGGGCCATGCAAGAAGGTGCCACGCGAAAAGTGAGAAGAGGAGCATGCTGTGGGGATAACTTCCAGCATGCCATGTGTCGCTCGCGGGTTTGTTACAGGGAGGAAGAGACTGCCGAGGAAAAATGGACCGACCTGACCCAGTTGCTACGAGCATACAATGTAAGCACCCCCGCCCGGATATCCCCAACCACCCGGACTACCCGAACGGGAGCGCCTATGGGAGGAGAAAAGTAATAAACACAAGACAAAGAGCACCCTGGCATGCATACAAAAAAAAAAATAAGAATAGCGGAAGCAAAGCTCAAGACATGCATGCATTACGGGTACCCCGCTAACACAGCGGTCACAAGATAAATAAATAAACTCAAACTCCTGTGCCGGCATACACGACACTCGAGGAAAGACCTGGCACAGTACGAAATGACAGAGTAAACCTTACTCAGACATTAGAGTTAACAGGGATTGACGGGACTGCTTGTACACCACACCGACTCTACCGCTAAAGCTGACTCCCTTGCCATGGCCCACGCCGTCACTACCTGGAATGATGGAAAGAAAGGTGAATTGAGAGACTCAGCAAGCATAAGGAAAAGAAAGGCTGAAGGCTGAACATAACCAGAAAACTCTCCCCAAAATAAACCCCCATGTACACACAAGCCATGAGACGCTACAACACAATAGTGAAACATAATAAAAGCACATACCGGTTCTTGGGGCCCACACAAGACACACGACACCCAAGTCCCATACCAACCCATCGTTGCCCTAGACGGTAACAAATACCTCCAGCATCCTGTGCGCGCCATCCCGGGTCGGTACTCCCGCCACCCGTATCCCTGTCGGTACTCTCGACAGCCTGTCGGTACTCCCGACAGCTGAGCCATAGGCTCTCTCGGATCGGTACTCCCGTCCGAGAACTAAATACTACCAGTAGCCATGCAATGCACATAAAATGCAATGGCGTAGTGAGCATCAACGTAATACAAGGCGCCCATACATCCAGGCATCAGGCCATGCTCCGCCCACATAGTAAATCACACGCCATGCATATACCGCGCTGGATGTAACCTAACCAAACTAGAATGTCCGTGTCCAAGCATACTCAATAAATGGATATCCCAATATGCATCCCGTACCCATGTGCATATCAAATCATGAACAGTAATATAATGTATCTAATCATGCAGTAAATCATACACCGGCAGAGCTTATCAGCAGTGCGTGGCACCGGTCAACGGCCAGTGACTAGGGGTGTCCACCCACCCGACGGTCCACATTAGGGTTGAACAATAGTCTACCCCAACGTCACCAACAATCGACCCCTGCCCTACTGCTCGATAGCTCTAACCAAATCATAAGTAAATCCGAGAAAAAATCGTAAATAAAACTCGCACGACTAGGAACCTAGTTCCCCAAACTGGGTTCAACATCATTCCGAAAAGAAATGGGGACGGTACAAACCCCCGTAGGCTCACAACAAATAAAATTATAGAAGCCTCGGATTTAATTTAAATTAAAACAAATGAACCATAATTCAACAAATAAGGCTAGGTGCCGAATTAAAGTAAGGAAGATGATAAAATATAAGAAATCACGGGGTTTTTTACGGGAATTGAAGAATACGAGAAGAGGGTTAAGAGCTTGCCTTCACACGGTCGTTTCTTCTCTTTCTTGCACTCCCGCTGCGAAGTAAAACGTTTAATAGCGATTAATAAAACCCTGGCTCGCATTAATTAAATCTAACCGTGTAATATAAATAATTTAACCGCCTAAACCCTAAAATCCCACGTAGACGCACCACAAATAAAACCCCAATGAGACTCATATTTATTTTAAATTAAATCACGTTAATAAAATCATCGAAGCCCGCTTAATAGATTAAATTTAAATTAAACAATTCAAATTTCATAATTAATAAACGGGCCAAAACAGACGAAGGGAGGATATAAAATACGAGAAATCACAGGGTTTCTCACGGGAATTAAAGATCAAGATATGAGGGTTGAGAACTTGCCTGAAACCAGCTAATTTCGACCTCACTCGAGCTCCCGATGCAATTTAAATCATTTCCTAGCAAATAACACAATCGGGACTCAAATTAATTAATTTTAATCGCATAAAATTTATGATTTAAACACATAATGCTTCTACTAATTTTTACCCACGTACCTGATCACTTCCCATGCCGACAAAATCCCAAAATTTTATTATTTTTTCCTTATTTTCCTTTTCTTCCTTTCTTTTCTTTTCCTTTTCTTTTTCTTCTTCTTCTTCTTCTCACGCGCACTGCTCCTGCGCGCCTTCTTCTTCTTCTTCTTCTTCTTTTTCTTCTTCTTCTTCTTCCTTTCTTCCCCGCACCGCCTCCCCTACTTCAGCCGCGGCCATGGCCGCCGCACCAGCTCGCCGCCACCAACCGCCACTGCCTCCAGCTTCGCTTCCCACGGTCGTGCGCCACCGTTGCTGCTGCCTCGCTTCACTGCCGCTGCTTGCGTCGCCCATGGCTGCGGTTTCTTCAAGCCGCAGCTGCTCTTCGTTGCTACCATGGCCGAGCAAAGTTCAGCTAGCCTCCCATGGCCGCCACCTCCTTCTCTTTCCCTCGTTCGATCTCTCTTTCTCACTCTCTCGGTCTCGATCTCTCCCCCTCAATCTCTCCCTCAGCCGAGCCCTCTCACTCCCTGCTCACTCTCGGCTCCCCCTGATCTCTATCTCTCACTCTTTGCTCCTCTGCTTTCCATTTGACCAGAAATTTCAATGAGAGACAAAAAACCTTAATTTCCTTTTGATGCACAGCACACGCGTACCGTCTCTCAATTTAACAAATTAACTAATTTAATTAAATTAAATTAATTTCATTTAATTTATTATTATTATGATTATATAATTATCCTTATTATTTTTGAGATATTATAATAGAATAGTGCCATAAGGAAACTGGTCGACTTGATTGCCTCAAGGATGTGGGCCGACCTAGTTACCGCGAGAGAAGTAGAGTGCCATAAGAAATGACCGGATTGCTGTAAGAAAGTGGGCCAGCACAATGTCGCAAGGAAGGGGGCCCACCTAGTTACGTTGAGAGAAGCAGAGTGCCGCAAGGAAGTGGGCCCACCTAGTTACGTTGAGAGAAGCAGAGTGCCGCAAGGAAGTGGGCTGACCCGATCTAGTCCGGGTTACCGAGAGAAAAGTAGCGGCACCAGCTTACTGAAAGGAACCACCAGATTATTGAGAGGATGTAGCGGCAAGAAGGAGTGAAGGTGCCTTAAAGGAAATTTGAATATTGCTAGGATATGAGTTCCGTGAGACCTTGCCGCTAGGTTGTGAGTGCCGCATGAGAATGCCTTGCCGTAAGGGAAAATGTGTTGTTGATGGAAATGTGTTTGTCACAAGACCCATTCTGCTGCAAGGTCCCTCTTTGTCACAAGGAAATGTGCTTGCCATGAGGTCCTTCTTTGTCACTGGGAAATGTGCTTTCCTCAACACCCATTATGCTGCAAGGAAATGTGCTTGCCACGAGGTCCATTGTGTCACAAGGTTTCTCTTTGCTGCAAGGAAATGTGTTTGCCGCAAGACCCATTATGCTGCAAGGAAATGTGATTGCCGTGAGGTCCCTCTTTGTCGCAAGGAAATGTGCTTACCGCAAGACCCAATTGTGTGACAAGGAAATGTTCTTGTCGTGAGGTCCCTTTTTGTTACAAGGAAATGTTCTTGTCGCAAGACCCATTGTGCCACAAGTAAATGTGGTTGCCGCAAGGTCCCTTTTTGTTGCGAGGTCCATTGTGTCGTAAGGAAATGTGTTTGTCGCAAGACCCATTGTGTCACAAAGAAATGTGCTTGCCGCGAGGTCCCTTTTGTAGCAAGAAAATGTGCTTGCCACAAGACCCATTGTGCCACAAAGAAATATACTTGCCACGAGGTCTCTCTTTCCTGCAAGGAAATGTGCTCGCAGCAAGACTTGATCATGGGAATCGTGCCAAAATCCATTATTATTAATTTTATTGTGCTATTTATGGGGAAATGTGCCACTTTTTCTCTTGGACAATTTTTCCCTCAAAACCATGATTATTTACATTATTAACATTGTTAATTATTCACTTTCTTTTTACTCATGATTTATTTCTTAGAAAAAATACGTCCACTTGTATTTATTCGTTAAAAACACCTCTAGGTGGACATTTTTGAAAAATCTATGGCATAATAGGATAGCCAGTAATTGTTGGGTATTCTTAAAATGATGGCCTTGTAATGGTTGAGTATTCCAAAAAGGATGGCCCGATTTCTGTCACTAATATTTTTATCTTATGGGACTAAAATACCCCTTAATGAGATTAGGGTTAATGTGCCTCTTAGGTTGTAAAAGTCGTGGATAAGAGAGAGATGAAACGTGAAGAAAAATGGAAGAGTTCTTAGATAATTCGGATATTAGTTCCTGCCTTCGCAGTTGTGATTAAACAAATGATCAGATAGTGTTTGGTGGTCCGATTGAGCTAAAATTTGGAGGATACATTCTAGAATTGTTGTTCTACGATTTTATTGGTCGAGATCTAGTTTGGAGGTTTGGATCCTTAGGAATATAGTCTTTTTCATACTGCCTTATGGTTCAGCTTGTTCTTCCTTAACTCTTTTGTTATTTCATTAATTTGAGATAAGTTTGATTATGTGTTTTGTCTCTTGCCTCTTATGATTGTTGACATGATTTTGTAACCAATATTTGGTGATATTAGTGAAATTTTTGGGTGACTTCAGTCTCGTGATTTTTACTCCTCACATTAAGGGGGTTTTTCATGTAAATTGGTTGTCTACTTCATTTTTGTGATTCCACTTGGTACTTGGATGGTTTCTTTGTTTCTTCACAGATTTGCACAAGTTAGGGATTGGTTATATTGATCCCAACAAAGTGGTATCAAAGCATTAGTTCATGTTTTTTGTTTGTTTGTGTTAAACTATGAAAACAAATACTAATCAAATGATCAGTTTGAATGGTAAAACTTATCATCTATAAAAGGAAAGATGAAGGATCTTTTATATGTGAAAGATTACTATTTACCTATGTTTGCAAAAGAGAAACTCGCTGAAAAATCTGATGTTGAATGGACTTTGCTACATCACTAAGTGTGTGGGCTGATTACGTAATGGGTGGATGATAATGTATTGAACAATATTAGTAGTGAGACTCATGCTTGTTCTTTGTGGTTGAAGCGAGAGCAATTGTATGCTTGAAAGATTGGAAATCATAAGTTGTTCTTGATCAAGAAGATGATTGATTTGAAATATGAAGAAGGGATTTTGATGTTAGATCACTTGAATGCATTTCAGGGATTGTTCAATTAGTTTTCTGGTATGGGAATCAAATTTGATTATGAGATTCAGGGTGTATGGCTTCTTAGTATATACACTATCGAATTCCTGGGAGACATTTAAAATGTCACTTTCTAACTCTACTCCAAATGGTGTTATCTCCATGCACTTAGCAAGGAGTAGTGTTCTGAATGAGGAAATGAGAAAAAAAAATTCACAAGCTAGTTCCTCACAATATGATATTGTAGTTGTTGAGTCAAAGGGAAAGAGTTTGAATGTGATTTGAAAGGAGTAACGATATAAGCTGAGGCAAATTAGACAAGTTTACAAATGTAAAATGCCACTACTGCCATAAAAAGGAGAACATTAAAAAGACTTGTTGGAAGATGAAGAGAGACAACAAAAATGAAAAAGGAAAGAATCAAAGAGATAAGAAGGAATGAGTTGCAGCCGCTATCAAAGAGTTTTTCATTGTTCTTGATAAAAATGTTATGAATCTTGCTTGTCACGAGAGCAGTTGGGTCATTGATAAGGGGGGGATGGCGTGCGTTATTGTAGACGTGTATTGGGAATCCCACATCAGTCCACCAGTGGAGGGATGCTGGGCTTATATAGGCAACAATCTTTCGAAGGTGATTGCCTAGGCTATTATATTTTAGCTAGCCCCTATAAATTTACCCATTATTTTTCAAAAATGACATGAAGGCCTTTGTAATACCCCATATCTTCATGAAGTTGCCATGTAATTTAGATGAGTTTAAAATATCGAAAAATGACTTGATAGTAAAAATAAATCGCCGAATCAACTGTAGAGAATGTCCTAAGGTTGAGATTTCAAAGGAAAATGATATATCATTGTTAAACATCCCGAGATAGAATTTTTAGTATTGAAAGAAATCGGATCAGAGTTAATTTTCGATACAGCTTCAGTTTGGGTTGAAAAACTAAATTATCGGCAGGGAGCACCTCAGAACTTAGATGTTTAAAAAAAAGGATATATTATTGACAAGCATCTTGAGAATGTCTGGTATAGGTTATAGTTATTTTTAATAAAAGATATTATGTTTTATCATGTTAAAAAAAAAAAAGAGATCAGAATTGCAGCGTAAGGCATGGCCGCCACACTTGCCATCGTCGTCGTCAAATCAACGACCAGGGCATGACCAAGCCTGGCATGGATGTGAGGGTGGTCTCTAGCTCATGTTACCCTTTGTGATTGGTTGAGAGAGGCTCGGATTTGGCTATTAATAGCCGAGTTTTGGTCAAGGGTTTCTATCAAAATTCATAGACTTAGATCGAGAGTTTGGAAAGGAATTGAAGCATTTTGATAAAGGGCTTTTGTTCCCCAAGTTGTGAGAAGCAATTCTGGAGATTTTTGAGCATTTTTGGAGTGGTATAAGGGGTGTTTTCGCAATTATATAGTCAGCTGCCTATATATATATATATAGATATTAAGTGAGGGTTTAAATCGGCTTGTAGAGTGAACAATCGAATGATCTAATAAGGGGCTTTTGGTCGTGAGGCTATGGGCAAGTAGTCTGGAAAGTTTTGTGTCAATCGGAGTTCGAATCGGAGGCTAATTTGGTTTGTTGGAGTTCGATGGTGGGCGGCTTGGGCGGACTATTTTTGGCCCAATCAAAAGGTTTTCGGTGGTGTTTTCTGACAAAAAGAGGCACCATTGGGATCGACTAAGGGAGAGGAGTAGCATGGTGTTGTTGGTTTGATTTTTCAGTGTGCCGGCGCCGGAGAAGATGATCGAAGGTAATTTTTGTATTTTTTTAAATGCTAAAAATAAAGAAAATTCAAGAACAAATAGAATTAGAGGAAATAAAATTCTTGAAAAATATCCAAAAATTCAGGAAAAAGGAATAATTTATTTTGATAAATTTTTATCTTGGAAATTCCTTGAGGAGATAATTATTTTGGATTTTTAAAAGGAAAGGTAAATGGAAAATAAATATGAGAGATTTTTATAAAATTCTGAGCAAATTCAAGAAGGATAAGGAATTTATTTTATGAGTTTTGGTGATTTTCATGGAGGAGATTTGAAGGAAATCAAGGAGAAATAAATTTTCTCAAGGAAAAGTAATTATGAAAATTAGAGAAAATAGGAGAAAATTTTGAAAAATTTCTAGAAAATTCCAAAGCTTATAAATATTGTTTTATGAATTTTTGTGGATAAAAATTTTGAAAAATTCTTGAAGAGGTATTTATTTGTAATTGTTGAGAGAAAAATATAAAGAAATTAGAGGAAAATTATGAGAAATTTGGAAAAATAGATATTGATTTTCTTTGAATGCATATGATGTCTAGGGTATCGTTGAGGCTCAAGGTTGAACTATAGTATGCCTGGCACGAGAATCGAGGTCGGGCACATATTTCGAGGAATCTTGAATTTAGCCCAATATGAGTTATTCAATCCAATTCTTGTGCATATTCTTGTTACTTTTGATCATTCTTGATTTATTGTGGGTGGTACGTCCCTATACTCGATTTTGTTGCATACAAATGGTTGACCCGTGATAGGTTGATTTCATATGGATGGTTCATCCAAAATGTTTTTGCATGTGCATTGAAATTCATGCATTGAAATGTTGTTGTTCGTAATTCATTGATATATGTTGTGGTTATGGCGTTGGCATATCTTTTGTATTATTCATGTGGGATGTCGGGATGTCAACCTGTGTTATAGCATTTGAGTGATAGCACTAGCGAAACGTGCCAAGGATCAATGCCCACCTATGACGAGGGTTGAGAGTGGACACCACCCTTGCGAATCAAAAGTGGTGGGGCTGAGAGTGTACACCACCCCAGTTTCCTTTGAGCGACAGCATTGTTTCCAAGGTGAACGTGGATTCCCAGGGATAGAGTTGATCATCTCTGGTGGCCAAGGTTTGTGTTGATGAGCCCTATAATGCCTTTGAGTGGAAACGTAATGATGACAGGGTGATTCTCGAGTTCATACATTGATGTTGCCTTTCTTAAGCTAAGGTTGTGTTATGCCAATATGCCGGTGTGGTCTGGTTGCCTCTAGAGAGATTTGCTCTTTCCTCGTGGTATGGGTTAAGTGCTGTATGGGATTCTCTTGGGTTGGGGTGTGTCGAGATATGTCGATTTTGTTCATGGTCTTGCATATATCATGAAAATATTTTTAAACTCTCACTTAGATAATTCAACATTTAATTTGGATTATGTTCTAGGAATATTCGAACATTCCAGGTGAAAGTAGTGGTGCCAAGGGAAAAGATGTCGTCGAGATGTAGTCGATATGTTTAGTTTTCGTAGGTCTTTGTCTATGATTACGATGTTCAGAGGATATGTAATATTTTGATATTTTCATGTGAAACATCGATTTGATAATTCGATTGTAAAGGAACTTGTCGATTACGTATCATTGAGGTTTCGATCTTGCTTTCGCTGATGTGATTGATATTACCTGTCTTAGTCTATTAATTATTAAATTTGATATGCTAAGAAGGTATAATTGGAATTATCGGGACACGATTATGTTGAGGGTATGTATATCGATGTATATCGAGAGACTTATGTTGTGTGTATGATGTTGAAAAAAAATATATATATATATATTCTCGAAATCTAAAGTTAATACACGCTTAGAAAAAGCGGGGCGTTACAGTTAGGGTTGGCAATAGTTCGGTTTGGTTTCGATTTTTACTAAAACCATAACCAAACTAAACTTAAAATACTAAAATCAAAATCAAACCATTAACCTATTGGTTTTAAAAATTAAAAACCATAATCAAACCATTCGATTTGGGTTCGGTTTCAGTTTTAACCATGGTTTTCTTAATTTGATCCATACCAACAAATAAAGACAAACTCTTGCAAATAGCATTCATAAAAACTTGTTGATCTGCATGCACTACATTATGCCTTTCACAGTTGTGGCAACTAACAATAACATTATGCAAACATATATCTAACTATTAGATGAAAATCCTAACATTAACCCCTTGCTTTTGGCTTCAAATTGACCGTGCCTCCTAAATTGCCATAATTTAATTTATTTATACATCTAAGTGACAAACACAAACACACCCACAATATATATTAATATTTGATCAAAAAAATCGATGCAAGCGCAGAGGGAGGAAACAAAAATTTTGACCTTCCTATTCATTGCACTAAGGGGAAAAAGAACCAAAACAGAGGAGTAAAAAAAGAAATAGCAAACACAAACACATTCTTAAACATTACAGATTTACATAAAAATATAGAATGGAAGTTAGATTTAGATTTAGGCATTTGCGCATCAATCAGACCAAAATAATAAATCAAGTCAGAAACCCTAATTTGTGAGTTGTCGAGAGAAAGAGAGAGAGAGACCTTGCTGTCGGCGTATAGAGATAAATTGCATAAGGCAATTCAAGTGTGATGCTCAGAAAATGATGGTCCATGACTCTCGACTCGCCTGGTCGACGCTTCTTGTGTTTTGATTATTGCTCTCAAAACTGTATTTGTATTATAGAGAGGGTGAGGGAGGGTGAGATAGGTAGTGAGCAAGAGCGAGAGTGAGCGGCCAAGGGAGAGCAACAGAACGAATCGAGAGAGAAGGGGAGAGGGAGAAGGGTTTGTTGTTGTTTGTAGGAGGAGGCGGAGCGAGACTAAGAGAGAGGCAGAGAGCGAAGGCGAGCGCGAGAGAAAAAGGCTGAGCCCTAGCGAGAGCAAAAGAGAGCCAGTGAGCCCGAGCAAGAGGGAGAGTGAAAGCAAGACTGCAAGAGAGAGGTAGAGAATGAGGGCGAGCGCGAGCGGACAAGCAAGAGAGATGAGGCAGAGAGCGAGAGGCAGCGAGGGTGAGAGAGAGCGAGAGCGAGGTCGAGAGAGAAAGGAGAAAAAAAGAGTTTGCAAGTGAGCTGGGGTGGGGTTTGCAAGCCACCCCTCTAATATATAATATATTATATATATATTTATATATTCGGTTTGATTTGGTTCGATTATCCACATAACGGTTCGGTTTCGGTTCAGGTTTTGATTTGATTTTAGTGAAAACCATAATCAAATCATACCCATTGAAACAGTGTTCGATTTTTTCTCAAACTAAATCATTACCCAGTCAAACAGTTTTTAGCCATGTTGACCAGTTTGATTTCTCACGATTTCAATTACAATTGCCATCCCTAGTTACAGCCTTTATGGTTTGGGTATTTGAGACTGATCCCTTAAAGTTTTGTGAAGATCTCGTGGTTCCTTGAAACTTTGGAAAATTTGCACTTTGTCATTGAAGTTTAGAATTTCATTTCAATTAGGCCCTTTCTTGAAAAAATATACAAATCATCCATTAAATAAAATATCCAAAATGGTTAAATATTATGGGTATTACAATGCATCATATATATTTCACATTGATTCTGACATATATTTAAACACAGTAGTCGCATCCTTGTCCCCACGACCGCTACAACTAACAACCACCTTCGTGCCATGTGGTAAAGTAGGGCACAATGTCTCAAGATGTGCCAAAGCATGAGAGGCTTCCAAAGCTGGAAAAATCCCTTCTAGTTTGCATAGCCTCTGGTATGCTGCAATAACATGCACGAAGTAAAAAAGGGTAAGCACAATATTATGGGATTTTTATCACTGTAAGATGATTCCTTAATT
Organism: Diospyros lotus; assembly: GCF_014633365.1. Taxonomy (NCBI): domain Eukaryota; kingdom Viridiplantae; phylum Streptophyta; class Magnoliopsida; order Ericales; family Ebenaceae; genus Diospyros; species Diospyros lotus. The sequence goes on along the minus strand of NC_068339.1, from coordinate 25,598,589 downwards.
CCAAGTAGAATTAAAAAAAAAAAAAAAGTATGCACAATATTGAAGGATCCTTATGAATACAAGATGTGGCAACCCCAACGATACAATGGGTGAGCAACCTCCCACGCTTACTCTACAACCAAGGGCTTAGGGCTTTTTAGGCTTTAGTGCCTAAAAAGCTAATTGGTAATGACGGGCTCAAAAAGGTAGAGTGAGGACGCTCTCAAAGATTTTGAACTCAAAACCTTTCTCTAGACATTTACATTGAATGATATTTAACTACCACCCTAGTGGTGGCCATTCTTAATAAATTTTTGTCTGCATATGATCAGTACCCCTTATGTCTCTTACCATTTATTGCTTCTTGGTCTGTGACAGTGTAGGATTCTAATCGCCCAATGTCTTTTAGGAAGCTCAGCTCTGGACTCACCCCTGGATACTCCAACCTGCATTAATCACAACATTTTGTTCTCTATCATGACTACATAAATAGATAAACATCTTAGCCACAATTAGGATAATAGAAAATGATATTTTTGTAAAATTTTACATAGAAAACTCATGGGAGATGATATATAGTTGTGACATTATTGTAGTTATGAGTCAACTTTAGAGTTGGGATTCTTTCTTTCTTGTGATTCAAATATTATGAGTCACCCATAGTATGATATTTTTGGATCATGCTATTAGTACCCCTTAAGCTACAAATTGTATAACAAATGACAAAAATACCCCTCATACCACACCATCTCACTTCACCTTTTTAAGTGAGAGTATTTTGGACATTTTAATTATATTATATAATCTATGATGTACCGATAGTATTTTGTGATATTTTTGTGGACAACCTCACATCAACATCTTTGGTTGACGTTTCTTACGAAAAGAGCATTGATGGGCCACCTCTTTGATTGGAATTGGTTGTTCCACGTAGCAAAATGCCCAATATGCCGTTGCATTGATTTTAACAATCAAACAATGTAGAGATATATTAAACATTTTATCGTATCCAACCACCCATTCAAACTAGAAAATATGTCTATATGAAATATCATTATTCTTACAGAAATACTATTTAGATATATAGAAACATACCCAACACCAATAGAATGTGGCCTAACAATCTGGCCTTCCTCATCCTGCAGCAAGTAACACATGGCTCCATGGTAGACTCCCACCTCTCCGGTGGCCAGAGTCGCAGAGTGCCGACCGCTGCTCAGCCCAGCTCCGGCGGCCTCCACCCCTATCAACCTCACATCCTCATCCTTCACAAACTCATGGAATAATCCCAATGCATTGGATCCGCTTCCCACGCAGGCAACGCACACATCTGGCTTCCCTCCCCACCTCTCCATCGCCTGCTTCCTCGTCTCCTTCCCTATTACCGCTTGAAATTCCCTCACCATCCTCGGACATGGGTGAGGCCCCACCGCCGTTCCGGCTAGGAAATAGCTTGTTTCCAGGCTCCCAGCCCAGTTCCTGATGGCCTCAGAAGTTCCATCTTTGAAGGTACCATCAACAGGTTTAACCTGCAGGTTAATTAATAATTACCCATATAATTAAGACATCATCGTTAAAATAAAATACTACATCTAGCGGTTCATGTGATAATAAGATTTCATAAAGCTAGGGGGGAATTTTTGAAAGAGAGAAAAAAAAGAAAAGAAAAGAATCATCGATCTGACCTCGGCACCTAAGAGATTCATGAGGACAACATTAGAGGATTGCCTCTCCATGTCGAGGCGTCCCATGAAGATGGTACACTGCAGAGAAAGCTTGGCGCAGGCCGCGGCTGTGGCGACGCCGTGCTGGCCGGCGCCGGTTGCGGCGACAATGGCGGTGCGGTGGAGGCGTTTGGCGAGCATTGCTTGGGCGATGGCGTTGTTCATCTTGTGTGCTCCGCAGTGGTTGAGATCCTCTCTCTTGAGATAGATTTCTGGGCCTTCTCCTCTCTCATTCTTATAGTGATTGCTCAGCCTTTCCGCGTAGTACAACGGCGTTTCCCGTCCGACGTAGTCCCTCAATGCTGCCGCGAGCTCCGCCTATACGACGACAAATTAACGAAGACTGGTTTGATCAGTAAATTGATAAGAATATTTTATCAGAAATAACAAAACTAGATAGTTATTAATTATATGAATATATTTTTATTAATGTTTTTAACGATAAGAATTTAATGAGATATTTATCGTTCTTAGATTTAGTGCCGTTACAAGTGAAGAAAAAGATAAGTGAAGATGATGTTATCACCTTGGAGGTCATTCTACTAGATTGTCAAGAAAAAGATCAGTGATGATGATGTTATCACCTTGGAGGTTCATTCTACTAGATTGTCAAGAAAAAGATCAGTGATTATGATGTTATCACCTTGGAGGTTCATTCTACTAGATTGTCAAGAAAAAGATCAGTGATTATGATGTTATCACCTTGGAGGTTCATTTTACTAGATTGTCCACTCTTTTTCGTGGACATGAAGATTACATTTGGAATAAGTCTTTCTTTTGTTATTTTTACTTGTTTTTTATCATGAAATTTCCTACATCGCTACTTTCTCTTTGTGAGCTCGTAAAACTCATGTAGAAGAGTTTTAAACCCTAGTAAAAACAGCACTTTTTCACAAGAAAAAAAAAAAAAAATAGAGAGAGAGAGATGAAATAACCTTGAACTGAGGGTCAGACAAGGCAGAGTAGAACTCATCTTCAAGCTTATTCAAGCAAGCAATGAGCGTCTCGGGCACATATCTTCCCCCATATCTCCCAAATTTTCCTGCACTCCTCCCGTGATCTCTTCTCTCTTCGGCTTCAAGCAGCCTCTTCGTCAATGGCTTCGTACTGATCATTCTGGGCGTCGTTTCCAGCAGCACCCCAAAGCTCAGCTTGTCCTGCTGGCTCGCCGCTGCTTTCTCCGGCGACGGCAGCTTCGCCTGATTACGAAGACGAATTACAGCACCTCCACAGTTACTACTGCATGCCATCAAAGACATATATATTTATATATATAATCGTAGGTCTAAGTAAAGATGAGGGAAAGAGATATAATAATAATAATATGTTGATGAGCAGTTCTTGATTATGGGATCGAGTGGCCGATTTATATAGAAAAATTGTGTTGGGCATAGTAGTACGTATAACGACGCGACGTACGGAGATGGTCGGTCGGTCGATCAACGTAAGAAAGCATTTGTGTTGCGTGGAAGTTTGGCTTTGAGCATTTGTTCCACTTTCTCATGCGAATGTTATACTGAAGATAAGATGGTCCTTGTGCAGGGCCGGCTTAAATGTTATACAGAAGATAAGATGCTCCATGTGCAGGACCGGCTTAAATGTTATACTGAAGATAGATGCTCCATGTGCAGGACCGGCTCAACGGATTAGAGGGCCCTAAGCCATCATTAATTTAGGGCCCCAACTCTTTAAGAAAAAATTAAAAATTAATAAATTAAAATAATTATTCATTAAGTTGAAGGGTTGGGCCCTAAGCAATTGTCTCACCAGCCTACCCCTTTAGCTAGCCCTGTCCATGTGTGGTTAAAACGGTTTCAACGTGCTATCAATGGATGTAATAAAAAAAAAATAATAATACCATTCATTTAAATTGAAGATGAATCTCTAATCTAGACAATACCTTTTTATTGCACAATAAAAATGTTTAAGTGTCAATATTTATTATGCATATTTTCATTGTTCAATAAAAATGTGTCACCTAAACTAAACTGGAGATTTAATCTCCAATCTAGATAAATAACAATATTCTAAAAAAAAAAAAACTTAATGCAGACATCAATCCTTAACAATTAAAAAATATGACGTTTAATTTTTTATATGCAAAACATCAAGACTTTATATCTTAATTATTAAAAATTATTGTTTTAATTCCTTATGGTGACTGAGAGTAAATGAAATTGTTATCTATACCACGTAAAATGTTATGTTAGCGAGACATATTCAATTATGATTAATACATAAATATGAGATTTGATCTCTCAATAAAAATTTGACATTTGGTCCTTAATATGAAAAAAAAATCAAATTTGATAAAAATATACTTAAATTCATAAAAATACCTAAAATTTCATGCAAAAACCTAAAAATATTCCAAAAAACCCCTAAATTTAATAAAAAGACCTAAAAAAAATTCAAAAAAGACCTAAATTTCTTAAAAGGACCTAAATTTTTTATTAAAAAGACCTAAATATATTAAAAAAATACCTAATGAAAACTGTGATAATAAGAATTCAAATTAAAAACAACAAAAACTTCATTGAATCCATAAATCTTATTCATAAACTGTCAAATGATATCCAAAACAAGAAGTTAAACCTCATCAATCTTTTTTTTGAATATTTTAAAGTTTTTTTAATAAAATTCTTAGGTCTTTTTATGAAATTTAGGGGTTTTTTTTTTTTTATCAAATTTAGTTTTTTTTTTTCATTTAAGGGATCAAATATCAAATTTTTTAATTGTTGAGAGACAAAATGTTCAATTTTTTAATTGTTGAGGACCAAATATCATATTTATGTATGAAGTGCAATCTAATATGTCTCACTGATGTAGTGTTCATTCGAAGAAACGGACGCGTTCATGCATACGCTAACATTTCGTTACGATAAAGATTTAAACCAATAATTTTTAATAATTGATATACCGAATCTTAGCGTTTTGTACATAAAAAACTAAATATGATATTGTTTAAATTATGAAGAGAGCATCATATGTATTAAGTAAAAAAATAAATAAAAAAATAAAGAGATAACAGAATGCTAGAGAAAGTTATGTTAGAAAAAAGATCTTGCAAAAATACAAGATATTTATTTATATATATGTACATCAATATGAAAAAGTAAATTCACTTGCATGGTATAACAACGTGCTGGAGATGGTCAATCGATCGAGTAATGTACGAAAGCATTTGTGTTGCGTGGATAATGGTGGAGCCACATGAGGTCCACTTGGGGCAATTTTTTTTTTTTTTGAGTTTTTAAGTATTTAAAACAAATAATATTTTATATTTTTATGCTAATAAATTAAACACTCAAATAATTTTTTATAAGCTCCTTTTTAAAAGACATCTATAAGCTGAAAATCTACCATCATTATTATTTTATTTTTAAAATTATATTTTTTATTTTTAAATTCACTCATTAAATTAAAATTCTGAGTGGAAGTTTGGCTTTTGAGCATATGTTCCTCGTGCTCATGCGAAGTGTACTAATTATATAAGATGCTTTTACTGACACAGATGCTTTTTCAATTTAAACCTGACGCTGACTTAATTGAAAGAGATTATTTGTAGTATAGTACTGAAGAGAAGAGAAGATGCTCCGTGTGTGTGGTTAAAACGCTTTCAACATGCGATGATTGGATGTGATAAAAAAAAAAAATAATATACGGTAATTTTTTAATAATTAAATACAATATTTAATTTTTAATATACAAAATATTAAGACTTTATATTTTAATTATTAAAAATTATTATTTTATTTTCTTATTATAATTAAAAATAAACAAAACTATTATCTACACCAAGTAAAATATCACCTTAGGGAAACATTCGATTATCATTAGTATATAAATATGAGATTTAGTCACTCAATAAAAATTTTACATTTGGTCCTTTATATAAAAAAAAGACCAAATTTGTTAATGAAAAATACTTAAATTTCATAAAAAAAAACTTTAGCATTTTATAAAAAAATACCTAAAAATATTAAAATGACCTAAATTTCATAAAAACCTAAAAATATTCAAAAAATACCTAAATTTCATAAAAAGACCTAAAATTCTTATTAAAACGACCTAAATATATTCAAAAAAATACCAAATTTCTAAAAAAAATACATAATAAAAATTTTGATAACAAGAATTCAAATGAAAAACAACAAAAACTTTATTGAATCTACAAATCTTATTAACAAACTGTCAAATGATGTTTTAAACAAGAAGTGAAACCCCATCAATTTTTTTTGAATATTTTAAAGTATTTTTTATGAAATTTTTAGGTTATTTTATGAAATTTAGGGTTTTTTTATTATCAAATTTAGTTTCTTTTTTTTTTTTTCATTTCAAGCATCAAATATCAATTTTTTTAATTGTTGAGGGATAAAATGTTAAATTTTGTAATTGTTGAGAGACCAAATGTTATATTTATGTATGAAGCCTAATCTGATGTATCTTGCTGACATAGCGTTCACTTAGAAAAATGAGCACGTTCATGCAGACACTAACTATCTGTTACGGTAAGCACTTAAATAAATATTTTTTAATAGTTGATATACCAAATCTTAACGTTTTTTATATTAAAAACTAACATCAATTAAAATTATATTTTTAATTGTTAAGACTGTGTCATATGTATTAAGCCAAAAAAAAAAAAAAAGAAGAAGTAAAAGCTATGATAGAAAAAAGATCTTACAAAAATACAAGATATTTATTTATATATATGTACATCAATATAAAAAAGTAAATTTCACTTTCATTTTATGTGATTTGCATCATCAAATGGTTCCTCCATTACTTTAGATTTTAACACAGCTAAAAGTTTTTTAAAAGTGACATAATTTTTAATATTCATCAAAGGCTTTAAATCATATAATTAAGGTCCCCATAATTCTAAATCAAAACTATAAGAGGTGGTTGTTGTGTCAATTTTTTAAAATTTTTTTATAAAATTTTAATTTTTATTTTCATTAAAAATTTAAGAAACTCGTTGAAATGTTAGCGATACAAAAAACATATTTTAAACATAAAATATTAGATTATATGTGTATACAAGAGAAATATGGGTTTTTGTTACTATAACAAGAAAAGAAAAAGAAGATTCTTAAAAAAATTGTGAAGAACTACTTTCTCTACAACAAAATGGTATTGTAGAATGTCATAATTAAAGTGTTTTTTAAAATAGTTAAGTTAATGATGGCATAGGAAAATCTATTTTGATAATGATTATTTTATGCAAAATTTTATTGTAAGACATATTTTGTGTTAAGGATATTTTGAGAATATACTTAAAGAATATTGACACGTTATGTTCTCATAGGTTTATTAATATGTTTTATATATGTAAAAATTATTTTATCCTTTAAGATATGTTAAATGCTCATATTTCCTAAGAACATGTTAAGGTTGTTCAGGATTTAGAGGGATATTCTTAATATCCATATTGCATAAGTATTGATATGCCCAAAATACAAAATAAATACTAGCACTCTTTGTTTGATAAGAGAATTTGTCACAAACAAAAAAATACCAATTTTGATTTGTCATACTCCAAAATAGAAGAAGGAAGAGTGATAAGAATCAAGTAAATTCACCACTAAACAAATGAAATTGTTTAGATAAGAATTCGGGTAAAAATTCTCTCTGCACTTTTTTCATAAAAATGTTCATATTAAAACATTACAAGATCATACATATAAATATTAGTCTTTTTGATAAATTACAATAATCAAAGACAAATATAATAATCAAAGATAGACGACATCATTGCCTCTTTTGACAAAAATAGACTACTGATGATAAAAGACACACCAAAAGCATAAAGTAGAAAAATATCACCATGCTACTTTTGACAAAGGGAATCATGATGATAAAATATAATGATACATAAAAGACAAAACACCCTAAAAAATAAAGGACAAATAAAGGATGGCATCATGCATGACTTCAATTAGAAGACTTGGGCTTGTTGGAAAGATTTGGGCCTAGCAAATGAGCTGATTGCTAGGGCTTAATCATGGAGAGCCTAGGTTGCATTTTGGTCTTGAGCTCTTTCAAGAAAACGAGCAATGTGATTAATTTAGGTTTTAACTTATTTACTTTGAATTGTAACTCTTCCAGATGGGCTGGAGTCTTCACAATAAATAACTCAAGTTCCTTTTGAAATTGTTTAGCCCTTGAACAAGTAATTAGTCTAAGACTTAGAATTACATGCTCTTGGACAACCCTTGCCTTTGTATTTTTACCGTATACATCATCATCCCATGGTTAAATAGGATTTGCCCTCAAATCCAACTCCTCAATGTCCTCCAAATAAGGTGTTAAATCCCTTATATTAAATGTAGTTGATACTTGATAATCACTTGGTAAGTCAATCTTGTATGTATTATGTAATACCCGGGAATGGTTTGAGGATATAAACGGTATTTAATGAAGGGCATAAATGGAATTTGCGGAAAAATGAGATTATAGGGTACACTAACACAGCTTTGGACGATCGAATTAGTCAGAGGGAGTACCCGGGACCCTAGATAGCCAAGGAAAATGGTATAGTATCGACGAGTGATTTAAATTATGTTTTTTAGTGATAAAAGAAATGATATCAGGAATAATTTTTGGTATAGCAAAAATATAGCTGCCAATTAGGTTGTATTACCGAATTGTTATAGACGATGTCCGAAAAATCAATGAAGTGTTTCTAGGACTAATATTTGATGTATAGAACAACCCTTAAGTGATTTCAGATTGAATCGAGTGGATTTGAGGTCAAATCGATCAATCGAGTCTATGTATAATTTTCTAAAATTGCCCGATAGAGGTCAAAACGGTAATTTTTTGGAAGTTTCAAGGGAGAGATGAGAAGTACTAATCTTGAGGGTCTTAGTGATGGTGCTAGAAAGATCAGGGCTTAAGGATAAGGGCCAAAATGTAAAAGGAAATTCAAGGGGGGCCAAACTGCAATTTCTAAAAAATTGCTCAGAGATGGTAGATCTGGCCGTGAATTCGGCCAGAAAATCGGGAGATTTGGGCAGGAAATCTCATCAGGGCATGGCCTAGGGTAGTCTAGGAGGCGTGTGGGAGGAGTTTTGGTCAAAAATTTGCCACGTGGGGGTCGGTTTTGGTCTATAAATAGCCAAGGGTTTTGGCCGAAAATAAAGCAACAAATCGCTCAAGTTTGAGGGCGAATCGAGCAAAGCCAATAAGGGGCTTTTGATCCTTGAGGCGAGGGGAGAATTTCTGGTAATTTTTGTGAATTTTCGAGGTGTTTTGAGAGTGATTTGAAGGCCGATCGGAAAACTGGGCGGTCCGCCATACCGCTCCTAAAACGGCCCGATCGAGGGCCTTGTCGGTGTCCTTTCAGCCTGAAACCTGTGGCAACGCGATCGACTGAAGGTGGGCTTCTAGGAGGTGTGGTCGGGGTCCAATTCCGGTCGCCGGCCGGCGACCAGCTCGCTGAAGAAGAAAGGGCGCGTGCAGTGCACGCGCGGTTGCCACGCGTAGCACCACTCGCCCGCGCGTGAGGGTGCTTGGAGGCTCAGGTATTTTGAATTTTTTTTTTATTATTTTGATAAAAATAAATTAGAAATTATGGTGGAAGGAAATTTTGAAAAATGTTGGAAGAAATGGTCATTTTGTAATTTTCAAGGGAAACAAGGCTTATGAAAAATAGAAGGAAGTATAAGAAAATTTTTAGAAAATTCTAGAAGTAAGGAAATATTCATTTATGAATTGTTGTGAAGAAAAATCAAGGAAAAACCTTGAGTAGGCATTTATTAGAATTTTTGAGGAGAAATATAGAGAAAATAGGAAGAAAATTTGAGAAAATAGATATTGATATGATTTTGAACAAACATGATGTCTAGGGTATCGTTGAAGCTCGAGGTTGAACTATAGAGCGTCTGGCACGAGAATTGAGGTCAAGCAAGCAAATTGAGGCGTATCGCGCTTTTCGAGAAAAATTTGAGTTGCGTCAAAAGGTGAGTGGTTCTGCCCCAAAAGACTTATAGTAGCATGTGAATGGTTTAGTTTGAGTGTTCATCCCTATGGTTTGGTTTATTATGATGGTCTGTCGAAACGGTTATTTACACATGCATTGAATTTCGTACGATTACATACATTGAACTGTTGATTTTAAGTTAGGCATTTTATGATTTTTTGGCATTGGCATGTCGTGCTATCCATGTGGGATGTGGGTTGTTAACCTGTGACGTAGCTCTCGAGTGTCAGCACTCAGAATGCGTACCAAGGGTTAATGCTATGTGACCTACTTGGGACGGGGTTGAGATGGACATCACCCTACGATACTCAAGTGGCGGGGCTGAGAGTGGACACCAACCCGATTGTTGGCTGAAGTGGCGGGGCTGAGAGTGGACACCACCCCGATTGTTGGCTCAAGTGGCTGAGAGTGGACACCACCCCAGGTTCCTTTGAGCAATAGCATTAATGCCGAGGTGTCGTGGATTCGAGGATAATGCTGATGTGACACTCATGGGGCTAGGGTTGCGTTGGGTTTTGGAATGCTTTTGAGTGGGAGAGTATAGCCTAACAATGACAATGGGGTGATTCCTGGGTTCATATGTCGAGGTTGTCCCTCTTAAGCAAGATTGGTTTGCCAATGGGTCGGTGTGGTCGTGTCGCCTTTAGAGAGATTGCATTTTCCCCGGTTAGGGCTAAGTGCTATATATGTGGGATTCTCTTAGGCTGGGATATGTCGGGATTTATCGGTTTTATATATGGTTTTGCATATCTGCATGAAAATGTTTTTGAACTCTCACTTAGATGATTCAACATCTAATTTGGACTATATCCCTGGAATATTCAAACGTTCTAGGTGAAAGTAGTGGCGCCAAGGGAAAGAATGTCATCGAGATGTAGCTGCTATGCTTAGTTTTCGTAGGTTTTGTCTATGATTGCGATGTTCATAGGTTATGTAATATTTTGTTATTTTCATGTGAAACATCAATTTGGTTATTGTAAAGGAATTGTCGGTTATATATCATTGAGGTTTCGATCTTGCTTCCGCTGATGTGATTGATAATGCCTATCTTAGTTTATTAATTATTAAATTTAGATAGCTAAGAAGGTACAATTGGGATTGTCGGGAAATGATTATGATAAGAGTATGTATATCGAGAGACTTATGTTGTATATAATATTGAAAAAAAAAATATTCCCGAAATCTCGAGGTAATGCTCATTCTGGGAAAACGGGGCGTTACATATTATCATTCACCATTTCTAATACTTTGAAAGGACCATTTGCTTGTGGCATAAGTTTAGATCTCTGTTTGGTTGGAAATCACTCTTTTCGAAGATAAATCCACACAAGATCATCCAGAGCAAATTAAACTTGCTTTCTTCCTTAATTTGCTACTTTCTCATATGTTGCATTTCGCTTCTCTATTTGTTGTTTCACACTTTCATGCAACTTCTTGATCAAGTCAGCCTTCCTTTCTCTATCCAAACATGTTTGCTTATTAAGCGAAAATGATGCTAAATCAAGTGGTGTAATAGGATTAAATCCATAGATCACTTCGAATGAAGAATATTTGGTTGCACTATGCACACTCCTGTTATATGCAAACTCAAGAAAAGCCAACACTCATCCCAATTATTCAAATTTTTATTAACAACAGTTCTAAGTAAAGAAGAAAGTGTATGGTTTACCACTTCGATTTGTTTGTCAGTTTGAGAATGACAAGTGATAATAAAGAGCAACCTTGTGCTAAGCTTCTTCCCCAATGTCTTCCAAAAGAAACTGGAGAATTTTGTGTCCTAATTAGATACTATACTCTTTGGTATTCCATGCAATCTTACAATGTCTCGAAAGAACAAGTTAGCCGTGCATGAGAAGCATCATCAATTTTGTGACAAAGTAAAAAGTGAGACATCTTTAACAACCTATCAATGACCACCACTATTGAATCCTTCCCTCTTTGCATTTTTGGCAGTCCAAGGACAAAATCCATGCTCACATCAACCCAAGACTGATCCGGAATAGGTAATGGCATGTATAACCCATAAGCAACTTCCTTACTTTTTGCCTTCTTACAAGTTACACACCTTTCTAGCACTCGATGCACATCTTTAATCGTTATTGACCAATATAAGTGTTCTTTAACCGGCTCCAAAGTCTTCTTCTCACCGAAATGACCAGCTAAATCTCTCCTAAGTGCTTTCCTCACTAAGAGTTTCATTATAGACCCATTAGGAATACAAAGTCTCTCAGATCTAAACAACTACCCTTCATGCCTGTAGAAACCAGTAGCATCCCCTTTCTTACAAGCCAAGTAAGTAGAAGCAAAGGTTGGATCATCTACATACTGATTTTTAATCAATTCAAACCCTAGTACTTGTTTTTTCCCTTTAAGTGCTTCAAATATTCATGGTCCGTGTGAATGACAAAGTCCTTAGGTAGTAAGTAGTGCTATTAAGTCTCCAAAGCTCTAATCAATGTATAGAACTCCTTATCATATATAAAATAATTCAAACTTCCTCTACTTAAGTTTTCACTAAAATAGGCTATGGGACACCTATCTTGCATAAGAATAGCTGCAATTCCAACTCCCGAAGCATTGCACTCCACTTCAAAAGTCTTCAAAAAATCAGGGAGAGCTAAAATAGGAGTAAAGCATAATTTCTTTTTTATCAACTCAAAACTTCTTTAAGTAGTCTCATTCCACCTAAATTCACCACATTTCTTGATGCATTCAGTCAATGGAGCAAGAATAGTGCTGAAATTCTTCACAAACCTCCTATAAAAGGATGTTAACCCATGAAAGTTCCTCATCTCTGAAACACTAGTAGGTACGGGCCACACCTTAATTGCTTTCACTTTCTCCTCATCAACTTTAACCTTATGTTGTGAAACCATGTAACCAAGAAAGATTACTCGATTTTGACAGAATTGACACTTCTTTAGGTTATTGAATAGCTTTTCCTACCATAACACTTCAAAGACTTCCCTAAGGTGCCCCAAATGCTCCTCAAAAGTTCTGTTATAAATCAAAATATCATCAAAATAAACCGCAACAAATTTTTCAATGAACTTAGGAAGCACATGATTCATTAATCTCATGAAAGTGCTTAGTGCATTAGACAAGCCAAATTGCATAACCAGCCATCCGTACAACCCGTGCTTTGTTTTGAATGCGGTCTTCCATTCATTCCTCTCCTTCATTCTAATATGATGATAGCCACTCTTGAGATCTACCTTTGAGAACAATTTAGAGCCATGCAACTCATCAAGAATATCATCCAACCTAGGGATTGGGTAGCAATACTTCACCGTTATCTTATTTATGACCCGATTATCCACACACATTCTCATAGTCTCATCGTTCTTTGGCACTGACAAAGCTAGTACAAAACAAGGACTCATTAACTCCCTTACGTATCCCTTCTCTAACAACTCGGTTACTTACCGATGCAACTCATTGGCTTCATTTGGATTGCTTCTATAGGATGGTCTATTCGATAAAATAGCTGCCAACATGAGATTGATTTGGTATTCAATTCCTTTAATTGGTGGAAGCCCATTTGGTATCTCTTTTGGAAACACATCAGCAAACTTTTCAAAAATCTTCTCAATTTGTGGTGGGAAAGAAGTTTCCTTGTTTGGCATTGCTTTCTTCACTATTAGCATTAGAACTAAGTTGTGAATGGATAAAGCTCGCTCTATCTCTCCCTTACTCGCAAGCAAACTTTATTTCTTTCCTTTCTCCATCAAGAGTTGATCTCATTGCACCTATTATAGACTAAGATGCGCTAAGGTTATGTTTTTTCCATCCTTAACAAAAGAATAAGTGTTTTTGAACCCATCATGCACAACCCTCCTATCATATTGCCATGATTTTTCCAAAAGCAATTGACTCGCATTCATTGAAATCACATCACATAACAACTCATCTTTGTATGTTTTCTTGATTGAAAATGGCACAACAACCTGCCTTGTAACCCTTACTTCTCCATTATCATTCAACCATTGCAACTTGTATGTGTGAGGATGTTTCGTTGTTGCCAAATTCAATTTTTCTACCAAAGTAGTGGAAACAACATTAGTGCAACTCCCTCAATCTATAATCACTCCATAACACCTTTCCATTAATTGTACATTTGGTAAGGAAGATGTTCTCATGTTACTCATCATTTATTTTTGCTTGTAAGTTCAGGAGGTCAAATCACAAGTAATTCCCTCTCATCAACATGTAAACTATCTTCATCCACACACTCATCTTCTTCCTCCATTGTTGCCTCATCTTCACTCTTTACCTCCCCTTGTGATCCTCGAAGAACCATCACTCTTTTATTTGGACATTCAGAGGTAATATGTCCATACCCAAGGAATTTAAAACACTTGATGTCTTAACTCCTCTTTTGAGGATTAGGATCACCCATTTACTCCTTATTTTTAGTCATACTTGTTAGTTGTTTGCTAAAATCCCCTATTTCCACTCGTTTTGCATTCTAATTTGAAACCACTCCTGGTGGTGTAAAGGATGAGTTGGTCATTTTATTACAAACTCTTTGAGACACCCCTTGCTTAGTTGGATTGCGTTTCAGCTGTCTCTCCACCTTATTGGCAAGTTTAATTATATCCTCCAAGAACACAAAAGGTTGTAACTCCACTGTGTTGGCATTTCTCTATTTAATCCCCCTAAGAACCTAGCAATGGTCTTCTCTTGAGGTATTTGTAACTCACATCTCATCATTGACACCTCAAATTCTCTAACACAATCCTCAACACACATGCCACCTTGCTTGAGATTTTGAATCTGCAAGAAAGAAATAGTCAGACAACGTGGGAAGGTCCTCGCGCAAATACTCCGATACTTAAGTTAGACACTGAAGATGATGAAAGCTATATTGAAATCAATATCTGAGTTATACCTTTTATGAAATAAGTGCATGCTTATTTATAAAGAGATATGGAGTAATGTTAAGTAATCTGAGATTAAAATTCTTATAGATAACGTCTATATTGACTTTTTAAAATCTATTAGGATTAGGATTCTTATCTTTTGAAACTTGTTAGGATTAGGATTCTTATGGATAATATTTATTCCAATATTCTGAAATCTTTTTAGAATTATAATTTTGTATGGATAATTGTTTATTCTTTTCTTGGAATATTTGGAAGGATTTTTGAATATCGGAGTTATCAAGTTTTCACGTTTGTGAATGATCCCTCGGGTTATAGGAAAATTTATGCTTTTTAGCCCGAATGGTTATTTTGAGTTTTTGAACTTTTTTGGTCTTTTAATGGGATTTTGCCTATGACACAATAATTACTCTCCGTTCTTTCATTTGAGTTTCTCGGATAGAATAGTAGATTGTGTCGTGGTCTACCCTTATTTTTTATGATAGATTATTCTTACACTTTCAGAAATTTTAATTTTGGATCATTCATATACTTTTTGCGTTTCTGATTTCAGGTCATTTTCATGCTTTTTGCGTTTCTAATTTCAGATCATTCTCATGCTTTTGCATTTTTTATTTTGGATCATTCTCATGTTTTTGTGTTTTTAATTTTTTTAACCGTTCTCACATGTTCACGCTTTGATTTTTGGGAACCGTTCTCGAGCCTTCGTGCTTCAATTTTTAAACCATTCTCACATGTTCGCGCTTAGGTTTTTTGAACTGTTCTAGCACCTTTGTGTTTCAATTTTTAAATCGTTCTTGCACGTTTGCACTTTAGTTTTTTAGAACCATTCTCGTGCCTTCATGCTTCAGTGTTTAAACTGTTCTTGCACTTCTGTGCTTTAGTTTTTAAATTGTTCCTACACATTCACCCTTCAATTTTTTGGAACCATTCTAGCACCTTTGTGCTTTAGTCTTTAAACCGTTCTCACATATTCCCACTTCAGTTTTAGACATCTGCATGTATTCGGGGCGAGTCCCTTGTCTGTTGACATGAGTGACCCCCAAACATCTTAACAAGTCTTTTGCATTTTGCGTGTGTTCGAGGTGAGTCTTTCATCCATCAACATTATTGACTCTCAGACATCTTAAGGATCTTGTTGGTAATAACTTTTGTCGCGTGTGTCTAAGGCAAGTCTTTCATGTGTCAACGTTATTGACCCTCGAACATCTTAACAGTTTTGTTGAGAATAACTTTTACCGTGTGTGTCTAAGGTGAGTCATTTTATCTGTCGACGTTATTGACCCTCAAACATCTTAATGGTTTTGTTGAGAATAGCTTTTGTCGAGTATGTCTAAGGCAAGTCTTTCGTCTGTCGATGTTATTGACCCTCGAACATCTTAATGGTTTTGTTGAGAATAACTTTTGTCGTGTGTGTCTGAGGCGAGACTTTTTGTCTGTCGACGTTATTGACCCTCGAACATCTTAACGGTCTTTTTGGTAATAAATTTTATCGTGTGTGTTCGAGACGAGTCATCTTTCGTCTGTTGACGTTATTGACCCCCAGACATCTTAACAATCTTGTTTGTTATAATGTCTCAACTCCTTAGTTTCGTGCGTATATGTTTGCCAGAATTGTGTGACGTAACCCCTACATTTGTTATTAGAAAGAATATTCATATTTTATTTTTGTGATTCATCATAATGCCTACATCTGCAATTAGAGAACATCATCATCATTTTAGTTGGGCAATTTAGTGTTTTGCCTATGTTCGTAATTAGAAAGAATATCTATATTTTGTTTTCGCGATTCGATATAACCCCTATGTTTGCAATTAGAAAATATGCATATTTTGTTTTTGTGGTTTGGCATAATGCCTATGTCCACAATTAGAAAGAATATTCATATTTTGTTTTCTTGGTTCAGTGTAAGCATACATCCACAATTAGAGAACATTAGCATTTTGTTTGGGCGATTCGGTGTTTTGCCTATGTCCGCAATTAAAAAGAAAATCCATATATACTTTGTTTTTGTGATTCGGTGCAATGCCTACATCCACAATTATAAAGAATATCTATATTTTGTTTTTGTGGTTCGCGTAACACTTACATTCGCAATTGGAGAACATCACTATTTTGTTTGGGCAGTTCAGTGTTTTGCCTAGGTCGGCAACCAAAAGATGTGCCAAGACTAAAAGCCAGTCTAATGAACGGCATAATGGCTTCAAGGGATGCACTTGCCTTTTTCTTGTATTGCCATAGGGAGTGGGTGGATGTATATTATATAACTGATTTGGATTTGTAGCTTCCCAAATCCAGAATCTTATCGCATTGTTGCAATTGTAATATTCTTAGACTTTTTGGAAGTTTCCCACATACAACTTCAATTGTTGTTGTCGAAATACAACAATAAATTTATTTAACTGAAAATGTAAATTGTTAAGCTGCTTGAATCTATAAGAAATGAACAATCAAATGGCATAGGGAGATCCTTGTGCAAATACTCCAATACTTAAGTCAGACACTTAAGATGATGAAGGCTATATTTAAACCAGTACTATCAGGGTCGTATATTTTCTAGAATGAGTGTCTGTTTATTTATAGTGAGATGTGAAGTAATTTTAAGTAATCTGGGATTAAGATTCTTATAGATAATGTCTATCTTAACTTTCTGAAACCCGTTAGAATTAAGATTTTTATGAATGATATTTATCCCAATATATCGAAATCTTTTTAGAATTAAAATTCTTTCTGGATAGGTGCTTATTCTTTTCTTGCAATATTTAGAGGAAATTTTAAATGTCAGAGTTATCTAATTTGCGTGTTTGTGCGGGACCCCCTAATTATGGAAAAACTTATGCCTTTTAGCCCAAAGAACTTTTGGTCTTTTAATGGTCTTTCGCCTAGGAAACAACAATTACAAAAATCACCTTCTATATTTTAACATATTAATAACCTCTCTCAATTGTTAAATAAAAGGATAAAATAATTATTTTACTCTCACTTCTTATCATTTTCCCTCATCTCTCATTTGATTTAAAAAAAATAACCAATGATCACTAGTGAACACTGATGTGGTTAGTTTGCATTCAAACCCAAATTCATCTAGGAATGAATTGTGTTAAACCTAAATGCATCTGGGTTTGACAAAACTTAGAATTAAGAAAAAGAGAGAGAGAGAGTTATTGAGACGGTGACACCCGGAGACAATGAAGGGAGGTTGCTAGGAGCTGGCGATGAAAGAAGTATCCGTGAGAGGAAGAGGCGAGATAAAGGAAATAATGGAAGAGAAAGAGAACGAGGTTTTGATGTATAAAAATATTTTGATTATTTTTTAATATTTAATTAAAATTAATTAATGGTAGAGAAATGACGACATGATATTAAATGTTAAGAATATAAATTATATTATTTTTAAACTTTAAAGAATAATATTTGGAATTAGCCTAATTCTTTTTTAGAAATATAATGCGTAATTTCCAGTAAAATTTAAAGTTGATGTATCTATCTATCTATCCATCCAAAAACTGATGTTTTACTGTTGCACCAGAAATGATAAATGCAAGCATGCTCGCGAAGCACAAAAGTCCACGGCCTCACAATTATGGGTGCTACAGTGCTTTCGTTTTAACAAATAATTTCAACACCAACGGCCCACTTACCCTACCCGACACATACAATCACAGCCTCTTTTCAGCTAAAGCACAAAGGTTTGTTTTTGCTTTGTTCTATATATATATATATATATATTGTGTGTGTGTTTGTTATTGAATTCAATTGGTGCATGCAATTGAGGGGGATAGGTGGATGGGTGGGAGGGAGAAAGAGAGAAGGAGAGGAGGGTTGGAGACGAGAACGGGTGAGTGCGTGGGTGGGTGGGAGGGAGAGAGAGAAAGACAAGGGGAGAGATAGTGAGATGCTATGACTCGCGGGAAAATTTTTAATTCCACCATCAAATCTTCAGAAAACCATCTTAACCATTCAAAAAATGTCTCTCCCATATTTGTGTTAGACAATTCAAAAATCTTTTGACTTTATATATATATATATATATATATATACAAACTTAGTGATTAACTCATTCTTATTTTTCAACCAAGATCTAACCTGTCCAATTATTAACTAAAAATTTAACATTCAAACTTCAATATATTAAAATTTAGAATAAAAGGCTACAATATATAAACAAGATAAATATTTATAACAATTCAATAAGTTCTTTTTCATCCAGCAAAATAAATTCTTTTTTATCTAGCCAAAAAAAAAAAAAAAATCTCTACATGCTGAATAGGTGAAGCAAAACAATATTAATCTATTTGAAATTCCTTTTCATCTTTAGCGTTAGCAACTAGCAAAACAAAAATGTCTTTACATTCTCAATAGCCAAAGCAAATGCTAATCGAATGATCAGTTTGAATGGTAAAACTTATCATCTATGTAAAGGTAAGATGGAGGATCTTTTATATGTGAAAGATTACTATTTACCTGTGTTTATCAAAGAGAAACTCGCTGAAAAATCTGACATTAATGGACTTTGCTACATCACTAAGTGTGTGGGCTGATTATGTAATGGGTGGATGATAATGTATTGAACAATATTAGTAGTGAGACTCATGCTCGTTCTTTGTGGTTGAAGCTAGAGCAATTGTATACTTGAAAGATTGGAAATCATAAGTTGTTCTTAATCAAGAAGATGATTGATTTGAAATATGAAGAAGGGATTTTGATGTCATCTTACTTGAATGCATTTCAGGGATTGTTCAATCAGTTGTTTGGTATGGGAATCATATTTGATTATGAGATTCAAGGTCTATGGCTTCTTAGTACACTATCGAATTCTTGGGAGACATTTAGAATGTCACTTTCTAACTTCGCTCCAAATAGTGTTATCTCCATGCACTTAACAAAGAGTAGCGTTCTGAATGAGGAAATGAGAAAAAAGTCACAAGCTAGTTCCTCACAAGATGACATTATAGTTATTGAGTCAAAGAAAAAGAGTTTGAATCGTGATTTGAAAAAGAGTAACAATAAGAGCCGAGGAAAATTAGACAAGTTTGAAAATGAAAAATGCCACTGGTGCCATAAAAAAGAGCACATTAAGAAGAGTTGTTGGAAGATGAAGAGAGACAACAAAAATGGAAAAGAAAAGAATCAAAGAGATAATGAGGAACGAGTTGCAGCCACTATCAAAAGGTTTTTCATTGTTCTTGATGAAAATGTTATGAATCTTGCTTGTCATGAGAGCAGTTGGGTCAATGATAAAGGGGGGATGCCATGCGTTACTGTAGGGGTGTGCTGGGAATCCCATATCGGTCCATTAGTAGGGGGATGCTAGGCTTATGTATGCTGGTTAGGCAACAATCTTTTGAAGGTGGTTGCCTAGGTTATTATATTTTACCTAGCCCCTCTAGATTTACCCATTATTTTTCAAAAAAGACATTAAGGCCTTTATGGTTTGGGTATTTGAGACTGATCCCTTAAAGTTTTGTGAAGATCTCGTGGTTCCTTGAAACTTTGGAAAATTTGCACTTTTGTCATTGAAGTTTAGAATTTCATTTCAATTAGGCCCTTTCTTCAAAAAATATACAAATCATCCATTAAATAAAATATCCAAAATGGTTAAATATTTTGGGTATTACAATGCATCATACATATTTCATATTGATGCTGACATATATTTAAACACAGTAGTCGCATCCTTGTCCCCACGACCGCTACAACTAACAACCACCTTTGTTCCATGTGGTAAAGTAGGGCACAATGTCTCAAGATGTGCCAAAGCATGAGAGGCTTCCAGAGCTGGAAAAATCCCTTCTAGTTTGCATAGCCTCTGGTATGCTGCAATAACATGCACAAAGTAAAAAAGGGTAAGCACAATATTAAGGGATTTTTATCACTGTAAGATGATTCCTTAATTCCAAGTAGAATTATAAAAAAAAAAAAGTAAGCACAATATTGAAGGATCCCTATGAATACAAGATGCGGCAACCCCAACGATACAATGGGTGAACAACCTCCCACGCTTACTCTACTACCAAGGGCTTAGGGCCTTTTAGGCTTTAGTGCTAGCATTATAATCCCCGTCATCCTTTAAAGCCAGTTGGTAACGAAGGGCTCAAAAAGGTAGAGTGAGGACGCTCTCAAAGATTTTGAACTCAAAACCTTTGTCTAGACATTTACATTGAATGACATTGTACTACCACCCTAGTGGCGGTCATTCTTTATAAAATTTTGTTTGCATATAAGTAACCCTTATGTCTCTTACCATTTATTGCTTCTTGGTCTGTGACAGTGTAGGACTCTAATCGCCCAACGTCTTTTAGGAAGCTCAGCTCTGGACTCACCCCTGGGTACTCCAACCTGCATTAATCACAACATTTTGTTCTCTGTCATGACTACATAAATAGATAAACATCTTAGCCACAATTAGGATAATACAAAATGACATTTTTGTAAAATTTTACATAGAAAACTCATGAAGATGATATATATATATATACTGTGAATGATTCAGATATTGTGAATCATTCACAGTATGATATTTTTAAATCATGTTATTGATACTTCTTGAATTATAAAATATATTATAAATGATAAAAATACCCTTTACTTTATTATCTTGAATGACAAATATTTTAGACATTTTAACCACATTATATAATCCATAATGTACCAGATATTTTTGTGGACAACCTCTCACATCAACATCTTTGGTTGACGTTTGTTATGGTCCACCTCTTTGATTGGACTTGGTTGTTCCACGAAGCAAAATGCCCAATATGCCGTTGCATTGATTTTAACAATCAAACAATATAGAGATATATTAAACATTTTATCCTATCCAACCACCCATTCAAACTAGAAAATATGTCTATATGAAATATCATTATTCTTACAGAAATACTATTTAGATATATAGAAACATACCCAACACCAATAGAATGTGGCCCAACAATCTGGCCTTCCTCATCCTGCAGCAAGTAACACATGGCTCCATGGTAGACTCCCACCTCTCCGGTGGCCAGAGTCGCAGAGTGCCGACCGCTGCTCAGCCCAGCTCCGGCGGCCTCCACCCCTATCAACCTCACATCCTCATCCTTCACAAACTCATGGAACAATCCCAATGCATTGGATCCGCTTCCCACGCAGGCAACGCACACATCTGGCTTCCCTCCCCACCTCTCCATCGCCTGCTTCCTCGTCTCCTTCCCGATCACCGCTTGAAATTCCCTCACCATCCTCGGACATGGGTGAGGCCCCACCGCCGTTCCGGCTAGGAAATAGCTTGTTTCCAGGCTCCCGGCCCAGTTCCTGATGGCTTCAGAAGTTGCATCTTTGAAGGTACCATCAACAGGTTTAACCTGCAGGTTAATTAATAATTACCCATATAATTAAGACATCATCGTTAAAATAAAATACTACATCTAGCGGTTCATGTGATAATAAGATTTCATAAAGCTAGGGGGGAATTTTTGAAAGAGAAAAAAAAAAAAAAAAGAATCATCGATCTAACCTCGGCACCTAAGAGATTCATGAGGACAACATTAGAGGATTGCCTATCCATGTCGAGGCGTCCCATGAAGATGGTACACTGCAGAGAAAGCTTGGCGCAGGCCGCGGCTGTGGCGACGCCGTGCTGGCCGGCGCCGGTTGCGGCGACAATGGCGGTGCGGTGGAGGCGTTTGGCGAGCATTGCTTGGGCGATGGCGTTGTTCATCTTGTGTGCTCCGCAGTGGTTGAGATCCTCTCTCTTGAGATAGATTTCTGGGCCTTCTCCTCTCTCATTCTTATAGTGATTGCTCAGCCTTTCCGCGTAGTACAGCGGCGTTTCCCGTCCGACGTAGTCCCTCAATGCTGCCGCGAGCTCCGCCTATACGATGACAAATTAACGAAGACTGGTTTGATCAGTAAATTGATAAGAATAGCTTATCAGAAATACAAAACTAGTTATCAATTATATGAAATATATTTTTATTATTGTTTTTAACGATAAGAGTTTAATGTGATGTTTATCGTTTATAGATTTAGTGCTATTTCAAGTCAAGAAAAAGATGAGTGATGATGATGTTATCACCTTGGAGGTTCATTCTACTAGATTGTCAAGAAAAAGATCAGTGATTATGATGTTATCACCTTGGAGGTTCATTTTACTAGATTGTCCACTCTTTTTCGTGGACATGAAGATTACATTTGGAATAAGTCTTTCTTTTGTTATTTTTACTTGTTTTTTATCATGAAATTTCCTACATCGCTACTTTCTCTTTGTGAGCTCGTAAAACTCATGTAGAAGAGTTTTAAACCCTAGTAAAAACAGCACTTTTTCTCAAGAAAAAAAAAAAAAATAGAGAGAGAGAGAGATGAAATAACCTTGAACTGAGGGTCAGACAAGGCAGAGTAGAACTCATCTTCAAGCTTATTCAAGCAAGCAATGAGCGTCTCGGGCACATATCTTCCCCCATATCTCCCAAATTTTCCTGCACTCCTCCCGTGATCTCTTCTCTCTTCGGCTTCAAGCAGCCTCTTCGTCAATGGCTTCGTACTGATCATTCTGGGCGTCGTTTCGAGCAGCACCCCAAAGCTCAGCTTGTCCTGCTGGCTCGCCGCTGCTTTCTCCGGCGACGGCAGCTTCGCCTGATTACGAAGACGAATTACAGCACCTCCACAGTTACTACTGCATGCCATCAAAGACATATATATTTGTATATATAATCGTAGGTCTAAGTAAAGAAGAGGGAAAGAGATATAATAATAATAATATGTTGATGAGTAGTTCTTGATTATGGGATCGAGTGGCCGATTTATATAGAAAAATTGTGTTGGGCATAGTAGTACGTATAACGACGCGACGTACGGAGATGGTCGGTCGATCAACGTAAGAAAGCATTTGTGTTGCGTGGAAGTTTGGCTTTGAGCATATGTTCCACGTTCTCATGCGAAGTGTACTAATTATATAAGATGCTTTCACGGTTGATTTCATTTGAAACCTGACGCTGACTTAATTGAAATATATTATTTGAAATACAGAAGATAAAGATGCTCCATGTGTGGTTAAAAAAACGGTTTCAACATCCCATCAAGTATGTAATAAAAATAAACAAATAAATAATATTATTCATCTAAATTGAAGAAGTTGGATCTCCAATTTAGGTGGTACTTTTTTATTACACAACACTATTTATTATGCACATTTTCATTGTTCAAAGAAAATGTGCCACCTACGTTAGAGATTCAATCTCCAATTTAAATGAATAATAATATTCTAAAAAAAAAATCTTAATGCAAATGTCAGTCCTTAACAATTAAAAAATATGACGTTTAATTTTTTTATGTGTAAAACAACAAAACTTTATATCTTAATTATTAAAAATTATTGTTTTAATTTCTTACAAAGAGTAAACAGAACTGTTATCTACACCACGTAAAAAGTCATGTTAGCGAGATATATTTGATTATGATTAATACATCAATATGAGATTTGATCTCTCAATAAAAATTTGACATTTGGTCCTTAATATGAAAAAAAAAAAAACCAAATTTGATAAAAAAAAAAATACTTAAATTCATAAAAATGCCTAAACTTTCATACAAAAACCTAAAATATATTCCAAAAAAACCCCTAAATTTAATAAAAATACCTAAAAAATTCAAAAAAGACCTAAATTTCTTAAAAAGACCTAAAATTTTTATTAAAAAGACCTAAATATATTTAAAAAATACCTAATGAAAACTGTGATAATAAGAATTCAAATGAAAAACAACAAAAACTTCATTGAATCCACAAATCTTATTCACAAACTGTCAAGTGATATCTTAAACAAGAAGTGAAACCCCATCAATTTTTTTTTGAATATTTTAAAGTATTTTTTATGAAATTTTTAGGTCATTTTATGAAATTTAAGTCTTTTTTTTGAAATTTTTAGGGTTTTTTTATGAAATTTAGGGGGGGGTTTTTTATTACCAAATTTAGTCTTTTTTTCACTTCAAGGATCAAATATTAAATTTTTTAATTGTTGAGGGACCAAAATGTTAAATTTTTTAATTGTTGAGAGACCAAATGTTATATTTATGTATGAAGCCCAATCTGATCTGTTTTGCTGACATCAACGAGTATGCTCATGCACACACTAACATTCTGTTACGATAAACACTTAAACCAATAATTTTTAATAATTGACATATCGAATCTTAATGTTTTGTTCATTAAAAACTAAACATCAATTAAAATTATATTTTTAATTGTTAAGAGTGCCTCATATGTATATTAAGCCAAAAAAAAAGTAAAAGCTATGTTAGAAAAAAGATCTTACAAAAATACAAGATATTTATTTATATATATGTACATCAATATAAAAAAGTAAACTTCACTTGCATTTTATGTGATTTGCATCTTCAAATGGTTCCTCGATTCCTTTAGATTTTAATCCAGCTAAAAGTTTTTTAAAAGTGACAACTTTTAATAAGCATCAAAGGCTTTAAATCATATAATTAAGGTCTCCATAATTCTAAATCAAAACTATAAGAGGTGGTTGTTGTGTGAATTTTTTTAAATTTTTTTACAAAATTTTTAATTTTTATTTTCATTAAAAATTTAAGAAACTCGTTAAAATTTTAGCGATGTGAAAAGCATATTTCAAACATAAAATATTAGATTATAATTGTATACAAGAGAAATAGGGGTTTTTGTTACTATAACAAGAAAAGAAGAAGAAGATGATTTTTAAAAAAATTGTGAAGAACTACTTTCTCCGCAACAAAATGGTATTGTAGAACATCATAATTGAACTTTTTTTATAGATAGTTAAGTTAATGATGGTATAGGAAAATCTATTGTTGAGTTTGTTCCAAAATATTTTGATAATGATTATTTTATGCAAAACTTTAATGTAAGGCATGTTTTGTGTTAGGGATGCTTTGAGAATATACTTAAAGAATATTGATATGTTATGTTCTCATAGGCTTATTAATATGTTCTATATATGTGAAAATTATTTTATCCTTTAAGATATGTTAAATGCTCATATAATTTCCTAAGAATATGTTAAGGTTGTGTTAATAATCTTAAGATGTTTTATTTTTTATTAAACTTTTTTTGTTCCTTATCTATCAATATGTTTAATATGTTAATAGGTTGTTCAGGATTTCGAGGGATATTCTTAATATCCATATTGCATAAGTATTGATATGCCCAAAATACAAAATAAATACTAGCACCCCTTGTTTGATAAGAAAATTTGTCACAAATAAAAAAATATCAGTTTTGATTTACACACTCTAAAATAGAAGAAGGAAGAGTGATAAGAATCAAGTAAATTCGTCACTAAACAAGTGAATTGCTTAGATAAGAACTAGGCTAAAAATTCTCTCTATACTTTCTTCATAAAAATGTTTATATTAAAACATTACAAGATCACACATATAAATACTAGTCCTGTTGAAAAATTACAATGATTAAAGACAAACATAATAATTAAAGATAAACAACATTATTGCCTCTTTTGACAAAAGTGGACTACTGATGATAAAAAAACACACCAAAAGCATAAAGTAGAAAAATATCAGCATGTTATTTCTTACAAAGGGAATCATAATGATAAAATACAATAATACATTAAAGACAAAACACCCTAAAAAATAAAGGACAAATAAAGGGTGGCATCATGCATGACTTTAGTTAGAAGACTTGGGCTTGTTGGAAGGACTTGGGCTTAGCAAATGGGCTGATTGCTAGGGCGATCATGGAGAGCCTAGGTTGCATTCTGGTCCCTGGCTTCCAAGAAAACGAGCAATGTGATTAATTTGGCCTTTAACTTATTCATTTTGAATTTTAACTCTTCCAAATGGGCTGAAGTCTTCTCAATAAATAACTCAAGTTCCTTTTGAAATTGTTTAGCTCTTGAATAAGTAATTAGTCCAAGACTTAGAATTACATGCTCTTAGATAGCCTTTGCCTTTGCATTTTTACCGTTCACATCATCATCCCATGGTTAAATAGGATTTACCCTCAAATCCAACTCTTCAATGTCCTCCAAATAAGGTGTTAAATCCCTCACATTAAATGTAGTTAATACTTGATAATCACCTGGTAAGTCAATCTTGTATGCATTATCATTCACCCTTTCTAATACTTTGAAAAGACCATTTGCTCGTGGCATAAGTTTTGACCTCTGTTTACTTGGAAATCGTTATTTTCGAAGATGAATCCACACAAGATCATCCGAAGCAAATTAAACTTGCTTTCTTCCTTTATTTGCTACTTTCTCATAGGTTGCATTTTGCTTTTCTATTTCTTGTTTCACACTTTCATGCAACTTCTTGATCAAGTCAATCTTCTTTTCTCCATCCAAACATGCTTGCTCATTGAGCAGAAATGGTGCTAAATCAAGTGGTGTAATGGGATTAAATCCATAAACCATTTCGAATGAAGAATGTTTGGTTATACTATGCACACTCCTATTATATGCAAACTCAACAAAAGCCAAGCACTCATCCTGATTCTTCAAATTTTTATTAACAACAGTTCCAAGTAAGGAAGAAAGTGTATGGTTTGTCACTTCAATTTGTCCGTCAGTTTGAGAATGACAAGTGGTACTAAAGAGCAACCTTGTGCCAAGCTTCTTCCCCAATATCTTCCAAAAGTAACCGAAGAATTTTGTGTCCTAATCAAACACTATACTCCTTGGTATTCCATGCAATCTTACAATGTCTCAAAAGAATAAATCGACCGCATGAGAAGCATCATTAGTTTTGCGACAAGACAAAAAGTGAGACATCTTTAACAACCTATCAATGACCACTATGATCGAATCATTTTCTCTTTGGATTCTTGGCAACCCAAGCACAAAATCCATGCTCACATCAACCCAAGACTGATCTGGAATAGGTAATGGCATGTATAACCTATGAGCAACTTCCTTGCTTTTTACCTTTTTACAAGTTACACACATTTCTAGCACTCGATGTACATCTCTAATCATTATCGGGCAATAGAAGTGTTCTTTAACCAGCTCCAAAGTCTTCTTCTCACTGAAATGACCAACTAAACTTCTCCCATGTGCTTTCCTCACCAA
The DNA here is from genome assembly GCF_014633365.1 of Diospyros lotus. NCBI lineage: Eukaryota > Viridiplantae > Streptophyta > Magnoliopsida > Ericales > Ebenaceae > Diospyros > Diospyros lotus. Next base: position 25,570,970 of record NC_068339.1, on the reverse strand, counting down.
GAGTTCCCTCATAGACCTATTGGTCCCTTAGGGTATGGCCACTCAAGAGGGGGGTGAATTGAGTGATTAAATTTTTTTCTCAATTTTAATAAATATTCTCGATTAATGATTTTATTGAAAAATATATATTTGATAAATATAATAAATTATATTTGAGATTAATAAAAAAATTTATTTGAGATTAATAATAAATGTAAGCCACAAAATACAACAAAAATAAATGCAATGAGGCACAAGACAATTTATAGTGGTTCGGTGTCTTCACATACACCTAGTCCACTCTCCCAAGGTCTAACCACCCTTAGGGTTCCACTAAAATAATTTCACCAAGGTTTTCACACTATCTCACATTGGAAACTAGATACATACCTAGATTACAATGGGTTCTAGGTAACCACTACACCAAGGTTTTCTCCCTAACCTACCTTGAAAACTAGATTCACCTAGATTTTAATGGATCTAGGAAACCTATACAATCCTCAATAATAATTTAAATGTTTACAAATAATTTGTTCACACTTAGACATAAATAAGAAATTAAGAGAAAATTATATAAGGCAATAATATTTAAATAAATAAATTTGTAACCTCAAATGGAGAAGTTCAAATTTGTCGTAGAAGACTTGAACTTTTCTCCTCTTGCCTTGTGGCTCTTCGATGGATGAACAATGAATCTTTGAGAGCCTTGGAATGCTTGGAAATTAGTTTGAGAGGTTTGGATGTGTAATATATGCAATAGATACTCAAAAAATGAGTTTGGGGATGGTATTTATAAGCATTTTAGCCACTAAAGAAATGGTTAATATGAAGTTTGAAATTCAAAAAATGTTTAGACTTTATCAAACAATAAGAATACATGTCTCACCTTTAATTCAAAATAAATTTATTTTTTGCATGAGAAATCAAGATTTGAAAATTTAAATATAAACTTTTTGAGACATAAATGATTAAAACAAGAAAATATGTCTAAAAATAATTTCTTTTAATTCAAAATAAATTTACTTTTTACATGAGTAAGAGAAAACATGTCTAAAACCAATTCTCTTTAATTCAAAATAAATTTACTTTTTGTATGAAAAAAGAAAACATATCTAAAAGTAATTCTCCTTTAATTTAAAATAAATATACTTTTTGCATAAGTAATAAAATATTTATTAATAAATAAAAATTCAAACATAAACTTTTGAGACATAAATGATCAAAAGACAATCCACCTTTAATTCAAAATAAATTTACTCTTAGTACCCACTTTTAATTCAAAATAAATTTATTTTTTTATATGAGAAAGAAATACATTTATATCATAAAAATATTTTTGTTAATCATCAAAACTTAATTAATATGAGCAAGTTGGCTCAACAAGACCAATTAGGAATACAAAGTCTCTCGGATCTAAACAACTACTCTTTATGCTTGTAGAAACCATTAACAACCCCTTTCTTACAAACCAAGTAAGTAGAAGCAAAGGTTGGATCATCTACATACTGATTTTTAATCAATTCAAACCCTAGTACTTGTTTTTCCCCTTTAAGGGCTTTAAAGATTCATAGTCAGTGTGAATGACAAACTCCTTAGGTAGTAAGTACTGCTGCTAAGTCTCCAAAGCTCTAATCAATGCATAGAACTCCTTATCATATATAAAATTATTCAAACTTCCTCTACTTAAGTTTTCACTAAAATAAGCTATGAGACACCTATCTTACATAAGAATAGCTCAAATTCCAACTCCCGAAGCATTGCAACTCACTTCAAAAGTCTTCAAAAAATCAAGGAGAGATTAAATAGGAGTGAAGCATAATTTCTCCTTGATCAGCTCAAAACTTCTTTGGGCAGCCTCATTCCACCTAAATTCACCATCTTTCTTGATGCATTCAGTCAATGGAGCAAGAATAGTGCTAAAATTCTTCACAAACCTCTTATAAAAGGATGTTAACCCATGAAAACTCTTCACCTCTAAAACACTAGTAGGTACGAGCCACTTCTTAATTGCTTTCACTTTCTCCTCATCAACTTTAACCCCATGTTTTGAAACCATGTAACCAAGAAAGATTACTCGATTTTGACAGAATTGACACTTATTTAAGTTGTCGAATAGCTTCTCCTACCGTAACACTTCAAAGACTTCCCTAAGGTGCCCCAAATACTCCTCAAAAGTTTTGTTATAAATCAAAATAGCATCAAAATAAACCACAACAAATTTTTCAATGAACTTAGGAAGCACATGATTCATCAATCGCATGAAAATGCTTAGTGCATTAGACAAGCCAAATGGCATTACCAGCCATTCGTACAACCCGTGCTTTGTTTTGAATGCGGTCTTCCATTCATTCTTCTCTTTCATTCTAATTTAATGATAACCACTCTTGAGATCTACATTTGAGAACAATTTAGAGCCATGCAACTCATCAAGCATATCATCCAACCTAGGGATTGGGTAGCAATACTTCACCGTTATCTTATTTATGGTCGGATTATCCACACACATTCTCATAGTCTCTTCTTTCTTTGGCACTAACAAAGCTGGTACAAAATAAGGACTCATTAACTCCCTTACGTATCCCTTCTCTAACAACTCGGTTACTTACCAATGCAACTCCTTGGCTTCATCCAAATTGCTTCTATAGGATGGTTTATTCGGTAAAATAGCTCCCGACATGAAATCGATTTGGTGTTCAATTTCTCTAATTGGTGACAGCCTCTTTGGTATCTCTTCTGGAAACACATTATCAAACTTTTCAAAAATCTTCTCAATTTGTGGTGGGAAACAAGTTTCCTTGTTTGGCATTGTTTTCTTCACTATTAGCATTAGAACCAAGTTGTGAATGGATAAAGCTCGCTCTATCTCTCTCTTACTCGCAAACAAACTTTCTTTCTTTCCCTTCTCCATCAAGAGTTGATCTCGTTGCACTTGTTGTGGACTAAGAGGTGCTAAGGTTATGTTTTTCCTATCCTTAACAAAAGAATAGGTGTTTTTGAACCCATCATGCACAACCCTCCAATCATACTGCCATGGTCTTTCCAAAAGCAAGTGACTCGCATTCATTGGAATCACATCACATAACAACTCATCTTTGTATGTTTTCCCAATTGAAAATGGCACAACAACCTACCTTGTAACCCTTACTTCTCCATTATCATTCAACATTGCAACTTGTATGGGTGAGGATTTTTTATTGTCACCAAATTCAATTTTTCTACCAAAGTAGTGAAAACAACATTAGTGCAACTCCTTCCATCTATAATCAATGCAATTAAATAATTAATAATTAATAAATTGGAAGATTAAAATTGAAAGAGCAGTGATGCAACTGGAGAGAAATAAAATATAATAAGTTGGAAGCGACAATTGGAGGTAGTGGTGGAGGAGAATTACAATTGGAGATAAATTCAAATGGGAGAAGAACTAGGGTGGAATGCCATACGTATATATATATATAATATTATAAAGGGTAGATTGGTTGGAAAGAATTGGAGATTCTCGTGAAATGCAAAAGCATCAGGCAGCTGCATAATTGCCCAATGCAGAACCAGCAACAACTCGCACGCACAACAAAGTTGGCGCACGACAGCATAGCAACAAGGCATCGCAAGGCCCAATAAGGCACAAGGCTGAAGCAAGCATGCATGTAAGAACCCATATTTTCGTGAGGTTTCCATGTAATTTAAGCAAGTTTAGAATACCGAAAAATTGGTTTGATAGCAGTTATCAGTACCGAATCGACTACAGGGAGTGTCTTGGAGCTTAAATGTGTAAGGAAAATGATACAGCATTGACGAGTATTTTGAGGCATAATTTATGGTATTGAAAGAAATCGGATTGAGAATGATTTTCGATACAGCTAAAATGCAGCTGTCATTTAGGCTGCAAAACTGAATTGTCGTAGGGGACTTCCAGAAAGTCAACGAAAACTTGAGGGGGTTTCAATTTTTTGTATTGAACAACCTTTCAGCGGTTTCAGGATGAAATGATTGCTCGGTGAGGATACTGGGGCGGAATCGTCATTATCGAGTAATATTCGAATTATTAATTTTGAATTTTCAGTATCGGAATGCAATCTAATTCAGTGTTTGAGGATGTTATTGTAATTGAGGAATTGTCCTAATGAATTTAGGATGAAATGTGGTTTAAATGTATAAATTAGTGTAATATATAATTATATATATATACATAGGTTGCGTTTGCGTGTTGTGTGCGTGAGTGATGACTGCCATGCCCTGCAACTTGATGGTCGTTCTTGCAAGATTATGGGAGAGTTTGCACACAATAAGGAATGGGCAAGGAAGGCTTGAGGCGATAAAAATGGCTATAAAATAGGAGGTGATGGAGGCAAATGGAGAATGGAAGTGAAGAAGAGAACAAGTAGTGGCTTCTATCTGGAAATCAAAAGGGCCGAGAGAGAAAGGCAGAGAGAGCTCGTGAGATCGGGAGAGAGAGAGAGGGGGGACTGGAGCCAAAAGCATAAAGGGTGGATAGGATGGGTCTCGACAAGGGGGCAGTAACCATGGTCGCAAGTTGCGGCCATGGCAGCTTGTCAATAAGTTAGCAGGGAGAACCCGAGGCGGCTAACACTAGCCGCGGTGATGGCTGCAGGAGCGACGACATCCAACGAGCTCGACAGGGTCTTTGGAGGCTCGGGAGGAGGTCGAAGGAGCGAGCGAAGCCATGGCTGCGAGCTCCAACAAGCTGACATGACGTAAAGAGAATGACTGGGGTGGATGAGGTTGTGCGGGCGACGGCTGTGGGGTCTGGTGGTGTTGGCCAACGATGTCGGGGTTGGCCGCGGCATCTGGCGGAGCCAAGGGCTATGGCTGGCAGCCATACGCAAGCGCTGGTGCGTCGCTGTGAAGAAGAGGAAGAAACAGAGGAAGAAGAAGATGAATATGAAAAGAGAAAAAAAGGAAAAAAATGAAAATAAAATGGAGAAAAATGCTGAAAAATTCTAGAAAAATATTGAAAATAGGATTTGGAGATTTAGTAATATTCTGAATATTTTGGCAAGAAAATTTGTCCAGGCAAGCTTTTCAAGGATATGACACACATATCGAGAAAGCCTGCGAGGCTAAGTTAAGGAAAGTAAAATTTTTTAGAAAATTTTAAAATTCAAGAATATTATTTTATGAATTGTCATAGTGAAATATTCGAGGAAATATTTGAGAAATATTTAATTTGGATTTATTGAAGAAAAATAGGAAAAAATAGAGAGAAAAATGAAGGAAATGCAAGAAATTATGGAAAAATAGGTTTTAATGCTTATTTAAATAAATTTGGTGATTAGGATGCTTTGAGACTTAAAGTTGAAGTGACTTGTGCAAATTTTGAGGTTGGCACACAAATCGAGGTAATGCACGAATTTTGAGATAGGTGTGAATATCGAGGTAGCCGATAAGTTTGAAAAGGTAAGTGGTACTTCCCAACTCGATTTAGTTTGATGGAAAATGTTTGGTTCGTAAGTAGGTCAACCGTAAACCTGATTTAAGTAAATGATTTTATCATACTTGATATGAATATACCATGTAGATTGCATGTACATGTATTGATGATGAAATGTGCATATGTTCACGATGATATTATTGATCATGCATTGCATAAGGGTTTGAGATTATGGACATGGACCGCTACTCTACCAATGGTGCACCCATACACCTCGGCTTGGTAAGGAGGCTGTAAAAATGGGGAATAGCAGTTGTGTGCGGTTGACTCAAACCAAAATTATATGGAAATGACATTTTGCATTTTGCATTCATGCACGAAATATGTTTATTGTTCCCTTACTTAGATGATTCATCATCTAACTTGGGCTTGCCCCTGTAATATTCAAACGTTCTAGATGAAGATTGTAGCAGAAACAAAGATGAATGAGGCATGAAATGGTACTTAGCAAAGTGCATGATGAATGGAATGTATGTTATGTAGTCCATGTATTTAAGTTCTACTACTTTGAATTCTTAACGTTTTAAGGAATGATGATGTATAACCTTATTTAGGGTTAATGTTAGTTGAGAACTTATGTTATGTATTAAGTTATGTGGAGCAACGATGATGTAAGAATGATTAATGATTAATGTTAAGATGTTAAGTTTGATTCTACCTTTCACATTTGATGTTTATGATAATTCTATTTCGAGATAAATGTATGAAAATTTTGGGATGGATATAAAGAATGATATGATTTAGCATTAGTTTGAAAGAAAAAAAATTTATTATTCCAGAATTGTCCTAAGTTATAATGCGCCCGAGAAGGCGGGGCGTTACAATGCGAACACGGGCAAGTGACAGATCTGTTGAATTGGGTTGACCCAGATCTGCTTTCTAGATCTGGGAAGGGAGTTTCCTCTTCTTCATTCAACTTTTATTTTTATTTTTATTTTAATTATGTCTAGCTAAATTCTTTTAGCTAGGGTTTAGATAGATTTTATTCTTGGGATTATGTTATAATTTGTTTAATTCGATTCAGAACTTGATTATTATTTGCATGAGTAATTTATATTGTTGTCCTTCATATTTTAAAAAATTGGTCACCTTTTAATGATTTGATAATTTATGCATGACTGACTAAATGATTGTTATAAATTAGATTCATAAGTAATATAAATCACATATTAGACTATGTTATCGAAAGATGATTAGCTCATGTATGAAAATCGAGAAAGCTTAATAAGTCAGATCTCCATCCGATATTAGATGTTTCCAAAGAACTTAATACTTATTTGTTCTTTTGACATTCGCTTAGAAATTTGACTATAGAATTGAATTAATAAAGGATTAATATGGCTTGAGAAAGTTTATTAATTAATAGAGGAAAATTCACCATCACATGCAAATAATTTTAAAATATTATAAGGGTATTTTTAGTTTTGAATTAGATTGAATAGATAATTATATAACCTAAATTAAATTGATCTAAACCCCTAGTTGCATTCATTTATTAGTTTTTCTTATAAAAGAATTTAGTTTTGCATTAATTTTTCTTGTTACTTTTTCATTTAATTAATTAATTAGTTCAATTTAGGTTAATTTAAAATTGGTTTGGTATTGTGATCTAGTCTTTATGGGATCGACATTCCTTTCATCATTATATGCATATTTGACTAAGGCACACTTGCCCGAATTAATTGTGCATAAGTCACATATCATTAGGACATCATAAAAGTACAATAAATATGCTCATCCTCCAATTGACTATAAATTAGGATATCATCGAAATATACCGTAACAAAGTTTCCAATAAAAGGTTTTAGTAACTGATTCATTAATCACATGAAAGTGTTGGGTACATTTGTCAGTCCGAATAGCATTACTAGTCACTCATACAACCTGTTGCGGAAAAACACTTACAAAATAGAGGGTTAGAATAGACAATAATCAAAACTAGAATATAAAAAATAAAAATAAAATACGAACACAAAGAGCATAAAATAGAACTCCTTGTAAGTCGATTCAAGGCTCAGATTTGAATCTATCCAGATCGTACCACTCAAGTAACGCCAAACGAATAAGGGCACCAAACCACAGAGAAGCCCCAAAATCCCAAGATCCGAAACTCCTAAGTGCTCAAACCCTTTCGGCTAATCAACGTCTCTCCCCAAAACCACCCAAGGTTACTCACCAAAATGGATCCACAAAGGAACAGAGAGAAACCCTCACAAAGAAGATGGAAACCACAATAGTATATCGAGAGCTTACCTTAGAAAGATCTGTTGGATAGTATAAATAAAGACAACCCACCAATCCACCAAGGGATCCCCAAGGAAAGGAAGACCACTGCCATGGAAAGGGAGATCGGGCCAAAAAAGGAAAGAAAGACTCATGAAGATCGATTATCAAAAGAAAGCTATTGGGTGAGCAGAGAGAGAGAGAGAGAATCGACCGTTAATAAAGGCAACAAGAAAGGAAAAAAGCCCTTTTATATGACAACGCTAGGGCAAGGCAAGAGAGTGAGTGGGCTTGGGCTTGAGCTTCCTTAAGCCTTGAGCAAATAGGCTCAGCCCATTTCTCCTCCAAAGGCTTAATAAAGGGCTTATGACCTAACTTCTTTAATGGGCTGTAACACCCCGCCTCGCCAGGCGTGTCACTATAAGGGTATTTTTGGGAATCTTTTTTTTTTTTTTTATTAACATCATCACATGCACACACAAGATCCCGAAATCCCCAGTCTTACCCGTTTAACTTAACAAGATTAATGATCTTAACAATTAAACGATACATATCATAACGTAGCAGATACAATAACATCAAACACCGAGGTTCTTACGTGGTATTTCCATAACAAAATATGTAATACAAATGACCAAATGATAACAACGTTATCGTACAACTACTTATACACACGCTGGAATACATACCAAAAACCCCAAAGTTTACAATGGCTATCAATCTAAGCTCCGTTGACCTTCAACCGACCATGTCCTTGCCCTCGCAGCAGTCCCTGACTGGAACATTGAATGTTCCAGGGGCATAACCCAGGTTAGATGACAAACATCTAAGTGACGGCATGAAACAGTTTACATAATGCATGAACAAACATACGAGCATGGCATATACAGACAAAACGACAAATGCAAACACGTCTATCTTGAGAAATCTCCCTGACATACTCAACCTCCTGTGGAAACACCTTCCACACACCGTTGGGGGTTGACCTTGCCGCGACATACTTAATCTCTCGAGTGCCCTACCGTGTCACTCGTTTACCAGGATTAACCTTGTCCCATTCTCAAGAAGACCCCATCCCGTCCCATATGGACCAATAACGACACGAAAATCAATACCCCGATGATATGTAAATCACACGCCATGCACCGACTCTTTTGTAAGTAAAAACAGTTGATGCAATATACCACATGATCAATATGCAAATGATACCATATATATATGAATAAAACGCATAAGCATAGCATCCCGAGTTCTAGTCTCGAGTGCCCTACCGTGTCACCCGTTCACCAGGACCCATTACACTCATACCAACACATATCCAAAACAAAGGTAAAACTAGAGTCAAACCACTCACCTCAGACATATTTGGATCGCCTCGATCCTCGTTCACTACCTCGGTTTGCATGTCGAATCCCAAATACTTGAACTTATACTCAACCTCGAGCCACAATATTCCCTAAACACCATATTAAATTAAGGAAACATTAAAATCTATTTTCCTTAATTTTTCCATAATTTCCTCTATTTTCTCCCATTTTTTTCATCTTGATAATTTCAAAATAATTATTTCCTCAAACATTTTTCCCAATTTTTCCACATGATAAATCCTAAAATAAATCAATAAAAATACTGGGAAAAGAATTACCAAAATACCCCTTCTCACGCGCCGGCGCGTGAGTGCAAGCAATGTGTGGCGCGTGCAGCTCACGCGCCACCATCTTCTCCAAAATTTCGGCTGCCAATGGGTGCTCCAATTCTAGATCTGACTCCACCCCCTTAAAGCCCTTGAAATGTCGATCACAGAGGCACTAGTTTCATCCCGAAAGGTCGCTGAAAAATGCCTCAAATAGCGAGTTACAGGTCGCGGTGGCGGACCGCCTTGCATTTTTCGGCTTTGATCGAACAGCCACCAATCGAACACCAAAATGCTCCAAATCGCTCCCAAACTCTTCTCCTTGATGCAAGGATCAAAAGTCCTCTATCCATTTTCTTAAAAACATTCAAAATCGTGATCGATTTGTTACCAAAACCTTTGAAACTCTCGGCCCCTTTTATACCCAAAAACCGATCGGATTTTGGCTAATCATCGGCCACGCCTTGGCCACCAAGCTTCCCAGCACCAGATACAGCCTTCCCCGAACCTCCCTTGGCCGTCCCATCTCCGGATCCGACCCCACGAGCGTGGATTTGCGGCGGCTGATTTTCAGGTGCTGTGTTCACACTATTGAACTTTGGCTTATTACACTTCCACCCCCTACTTTCATCAAATCTCATTTTGGCCTTTCTCATACACCCCTGAACTATCCAATACCACCACTAAGGCCCACAAGATTTGTATTATCCTTTCCACCCTTGAAAATTCTGAAAAATTATCTTTTTGACCTCTCTCGGGCAAATTTAGAAAATTGCACTTAGGCCCGGCTGATCATTTTGACCTTAAATCCATTCATTTCAACCCGAAATCACTTAAGGGTTGTTCTATACATAAAATATTAGTCCTTAGCATGCTTCATTGACCTTTTTGACATCTCCTACGTCCATTCGATTTTCTCAGCCCGGTCGACCGCTGTACCAAAAATTGTTCCCGATCCAATTTCTTTCACCACTAAAAATCATAATTCGAATCACTTGTCGATATTATACCATTTTCCTTGGCTATCTAGGGTCCGGGGTACTCCCTCGGGTCGTTTTGGTTACTTAAGACTGCGGCAGTGTGTCTTATAGCCTTATTCTTGTGATAATTCCATTTGTACCTTTCATTAATTTCCATATATACTCTTAATAATTTCCCGGGTATTACATGGGTTGTCAATGAGTTGTACTTTTAGACTATACTTCAATCCTGGGCTGAAGCCTATGAAGATAAACTCGAAACCTCGTCATAGCCTTAGGCCTCATTAGGAAATATAAACCAACAAATCTCCACCTGATTCCTAATGAGGCTAGCACACACAAATAGTAGGCAGCAAGCACATGCAGCAGAATGCAAATCATGCAACAAATGCATAAGCAATTATCAAGTAACCTTACCAATGTTAGGAAGATCGAGGGAACTTCTAAATTTAGCCACAGGAAAAATTTTAGTCCCCATATTAGCAGGATTATATTCAGAAAGCACTTTTTCCAGTCTAATAATGTTTTGAGACACAATATCAAGAATAAAATTCAATCTCACATCGATATGTTTGGTGAGTTCGTGAAGGACAGGATTTTTACATAAGTGAATTGCAAATTGACTATAAGAGAAAACAGTCACATTTTCATTAAGAAGACACAGTTCATTAAGAAATCCCTTAAACCACAAGGCTTCATTAATAGCCTATGTTGAAGTTGAGACTTCCAACTAATGCATGATTCACCCAAAGTGAATACATAGGATGATGTGGACTTCCTATTATCTCTATCACCAGCATAGTCTGAATCAGTAAATCCCTTTAGTTCACACTATTGGACTTATGCTTATATACTAATCATATATTGTAGGTGCCTCTCAAGTACTTCAATAACTATTTCACTGCTTCCCAATGATAAGGACCCGGATTTATCATAAATCTACTAAGAGTGCTAACGACATAAGCTAGGTTTGGTCTAGTACACACCATAAGGTACATGACCGAACCTATCCCATTTGAATAAGGAATTATATTCATATATTCTTGCTCTTCCTCATTAGTAGGAGATTTATCTTTAGATAATATGAAATGGTTTCCTAAAGGTAATGATACTGGTTTGCTATCATGCATGCCAAATCTTTTTATATTTTTCAACACATGATGTTTGACGCAAAAATAACATGGAATTTGACCTATCTCTTACAATCTCCATACCTAAGATCCTCTTAGCCATAATTAGGTCTTTCATGTCAAATTCTCCACCTAAAGCAAAATTTATGCTATTGATCTTTTTAACATCAGGGCCAATAAGAAGCATGTCATCAACATAAAGTAAAAAGAACACACAATCATCTTTATTTTTATGCTGAAAATACAAGCAATGATCAAAATCACTTCTTTTAAAACTGATTGATTTTACAAAAGAGTCAAAGTGCTTATACCATTGTCTTGGGGACTATTTTAAACCATATAAGGATTTTTTTAAGAAACACAAAATCTGGTTTTCTTTTGTCTTCAAAACCTTTAGGTTGAAACATAAAGATTTTTTCTTCTAAATCACCATGCAAGAAAGCAGTTTTTACATCTAGTTGCTCAAGTTCCCAGTCAAAATATGCAACTAATGCAAGCATGACATGTATGGTGGTGTACTTAACAACAGGTGAAAAAATCTCACTACAATATACCCCTTCCTTTTGTGTGAATCCCTTGGCTACTAACCTAGCCTTAAACCTTATTGGTTCACTATCACTTATACCCTCTTTAACCCTATAAATCCACTTGCAACCCATAATGGACTTATCCTTAGGTCTAGGGACTAACTGCCAAGTTTGGTTCTTGTTAAGGGAACTCATCTCCTCTTTCATTGCTTTTATCCACTCTTTGGAATATTTGCTTCTTATGGCTTCCTCATATGTGCTAGGCTCATTTTCAGCTAGCTCCTGATAGCTAGCATTGGCTAATTCGAAATCTGATACTAGCCTTTATGGTAACCTATGAGATCTTTTTTCCCTATCTCGGGCTAGCTGATAATCAAAAACTGGTCGCTAGTCACTAGGGTTTTCTTTTCTTGTTTCTCTCTGCTCATCTATTTCAGACTGATTTTGACTCTCCACCTCACTAGAGGTTGTAGAGTTACTCTTCACCTTATCTGAGGTTATAGGAGCATGGGTACTTGAGTTCTTCAACTCTTCTTGAGGACTCTTTTCCTCACTGACTTTGTCACCACTAGGCTTTAAACAAGGCATTTCAGATTCATTAAATGTGACATCTCTACTAACAATAATCCCTATCCCCATTTGGCTTCTATCCCACAGCCTATACCTTTTTACTTCACCATGATAGCCTAAGAAAACACATTTCCTATCTCTAGGCTCTAATTTTCTGTCATTTTGATGAGAGAAAGCAGTACAACCAAAGGTTCTAAGAATTGAATAGTTAGCACATTTTTCATGCCATTTTTCATAAGGAGTGTCACCATTTAAAGCAGCTAAAGGAGTTAGGTTAACTAGGTAACATGCAGTCATAACAGCTTCTCCCCACAATGACTTAGGTATATTTGAACTAATCATCATACACCTAACTTTGTCTAGAAGGATCCTATTCATTCTTTCGGCTACTCCATTCTGTTGAGGAGTGTAGGGAACTGTTTTATGCCTAGTAACTCCATATTCCTTGCACAAGTTGTCAAAATCAGAATGACAAAATTCTAGACTGTTGTTAGTCCTAAGGTATTTTATCTTCTTATCCGTTTGATTCTCTATTTGAGTTTTCCAATTTTTAAAACTTTTTAAAGTTTCAGACTTATCTTTCAAGAGAATAACCCAAACTCTCCTAGAGTAATCATCAATCATGGATAGGAAATACCTATTGCCACCTAAATTAGAATTTGACGCTAGTCCCTATAGATTTGAATGAATGTATTCTAAGGCTTTAATGGCTCTATGAACATTAAGGGAGAAAGACAACCTATGATGCTTACCAAGGACACAATGATCACATAAAGTGACATCAGACACAAAGTCTTTACCAAACGCCCCCTTTTTCACTTAGCAACTTAAGCCCTTTAACACTCACATGGGCTAACCTATTGTGCCACTTGATGGTGGCATCAGGGTTGATTGATGCTATGTGAGATCCTAGGTTATTCATTACCTCATCATTTGATACATAAATCCCATTTCTTCTTACCCTCTTACAAACCACCATTGCTCCTTTAATCATTTTTAACATTCCATTTTCAATTTTTTTGGTAAGACCACTCTTTTCTAACTCACCCACTGAAATTAAATTCCTAGCCATTTCGGGTATATACTTAACATCTTTTAATTTTAAGATAAAGCCAGTGTCTAACTTAACAAGGATGTCTCCTACCCCAATGACCTTATATGCAATGTTGCTACACACTATGGCATGCCCACCTCCAGATTCATGCAAATTTCAAACCAATACTTTTGTGATGTGACATGAAATGATGCACCTGAATGTAAGATCCATTCTGCATGTTTGACCCAGATGCAACATTTATTTCAGTGGAGTCAGAATCTAAAAGCATGTTACTTCACTAGGGTCATATCGGGTTACTACATTAGCCTTTTCTTGATCCCTACCCTTTTCTTTATTTTTATTTTTCTTGGCATAACAGTCTTTAATAAAGTGCCCAGTTTTACCACACCTATAGCACTTCTTACCCTTCCCTCAATTTTTGGAGTTGGACCTACTTCTACCATTTTTCTTACCACTTCCCTCTTGATTCTTAGATTGGGACCTACCTCTCATCATATGGACCTCAACATGTTTTTTCTCATGTTTTAGTTCCATTTCTTTACTTCTTAAGGAATCTATGATAATTTCTGTTGTTAAGGTATCCCTACCATACTTAATGGCTTTTTTAACCTCTTTATAGATTTTAGGAATAGCATTTAATAAGATCACAACCTTATATTCTTCGGATATTGTTTCACCACAATTAGTGATATTTTGAACTAATTTGTTGAAGGCATCTAAGTTATCATCTAGATCCTTAGAGGGGTCAATCTTAAAAAACTTTCTAACAAATAAAGTTTATTTGGTGTTGACTTTTTCACATACAATTTTTTCAATTTTTCCCATAGCTCTTTAGTTGTGTCAAGTTTTCCTACTTTCTTTAACACTGAATCAGAGAGATGTAAGATTATAGGAGTATATGCCAATTCATCAACTTCAAGTTTTTGTTCTTCTTTAGTACTTTCAGGGTATTTACCATCTATAGCCTTAGATACTTTTTGTTGTACTAAAATTTCCTTTATTTTTTGTTGCCATATAGAAAAGTCCCCATTTCCATTGAAAACCCCCAACTCGAAGTGTGTGGTCATATTCACTAAGTATATGAATTACATAGAGAATATGCAGCCTAATTAAATTAATGTAAAACACATAGTTTAAAATTTAACTTAGGCAACAGATTCATAGAGGGATAACAGGAACAAGATTAAACAGAGATAGATAAATTGATTAATAAAATAAACAGTATTCTAAACCTGATTACACACAGCAAAGAAACAGATATCACACAACAGATTATCTAAATGCACACAAAAAATTATATATAGGCACTGAAAAGGAATTTTAGAGAACAGAAACTACAAGACAAAATCTCTAACAGATCTCAAGTATGAGATCTAGAATGAACACAGGTCGGGACTCGCAGACCTGCAGACCTCCACGTGCCGCAGCTTGCAACTACACGCACTATTGTTGGACAATGAATGGGCTGGCACGCGCCAGTCAGGGCGATGCTACTCGGTCAGACGATCATGGATCTGGGGTTAGTTTACCCCAAATCACTCACTACACAAAGCAATTGAAGTTAGATGATTCGAATTCAACGTAAACCCTAAAACGCTTACCGTGTAAATCGATCAAGAAAACCAGAGGGGTTTTTCGATTAGGTTTTGATTTCGCACAACCCAGGAGCCACACGAGGCTCTGATACCATTTCGGCTCATTTTATGGTAGGGTAGATTTGGTAAGCTAGCACTAAGAATTAGGTCCATATGGTGTTGGATGTTCTAAACGACAGCGCGTGTAGTATTATTGGAACTTGTTGGCCCTCTATCTCCCTAAGGTAATTTCTCTTTGCTAGTTGCATGAGTCCTACAATGTATTCATGCACAGTCTTCTAACCTTGATGATAATGTTGGTATTATTGGAACTTAGGAGGAAGAAAATCCCTTATCAGTAGTTATTTCATCATGTACCAAGTTTGAACATGTGCCTTTCCATCACGATTCATTCTTGCCTGTAATCTTTCCCCCCATGCAGAAACACCACCTTTCATTCTATAAGCTACCAATCACACTCTTTTCCCTTCTAGAATCTCAATGTAATGGAAAAAAATTTCTATCTCTACAATCCAATGTTTTCTAACTGCTTCAGCAAATCCATAATCCTTATCATCATTAGAGTCTTATACATAGACCTAATGCCTTCGTGCAGGAACAAGTTTGTCAGTTGGTTAAGCATGATGTGTTTCTTCTCCTTATTGCTTATCTTCGTTCCTGTTTCTATTTGCATTAATTCCTAGAGCATCAAGTAAATCCATAGTTCTTCAAAACATCATTCAAAACATTGCAATCTAAGATCCATTCTCTACTCCAAGGCCTTTAACGCTACTCCATGATCTTGCTCTCGTGGGGCCTCAGCAATCTTATCATTATTAAGTGAGCCATCGCTAATAACTTTGTAGTTTGCCATTTCCATCTAAACAGACATTTGTCCTACTTTGATACCACCTGACAAAATAAGGAAAACACTAGGCTAATCATTTCACAATAACAGAGACTCAAGAATTATAGAAAATACTCTTGATTACAAGGAACACAACAATGTTTGTCTAAGCATACTGAAAACAATACACCACAAAACTCTCTTTTTAACGATAATTGTTTATAAAACTTTTAAATTTTAAAATTATTCTTAAATATTAAAAATTAATTACTCTTATCCCATGTACTTAAAACACATGCAGGAAAACCCCATCATTATATAACATATATTTTTGTTAACTAATATATAATCTATATAATAAAGCAGAACGGTTTTTGAAAATGTCCAAAATGTATCAGATGCATTTTGATCCTATGGTTGAGATGAGTTTTGAATGTTGGTCAATGGTTGAGATGAATTAGACTTCCCACCCAGTTTTTCTCTCTCTCCCACTCCCTCACTCACTGCCTCTCTCTTTCACTGGCCTACCCAAGCACACATACACACACACACACACACACACACACACACATACGCATACATATATATATATACACATAGGCATATACATTTGCATACACACACACAGACACATATTCACTCGCGCGATGTGCTCCCGGTAGAGGGGGGACGAACAACAAACACTACTCGCAGTGGTGGGGGGGGTGACGAACAACAAACGCTACTCGCAATGATGGGGGGCGACGACGGTGCTTGCATTAGTGGCCGCTGGTAGCGGCCGACCCATCGCCACCGATCGGCGGTCGGAGGCAGTTGGCGTGGGTGGTTCGGTCGTGCGCGAAAATGATGTTAGAGGAAGAAGAAGATGGGAAGGAAAAAAGAAAATAAATAAAGAAAAGAAAAAACAGAAAAAGAAAAGAAAATATAAAATATGAAAAAAAAAAAAGAGAGAAAATGGGAGGGGGGGATGGCATTGTTGATGGGTGGGTTTTGGCACAAGGAAGGCAGTCAAAGAGGTGACCCGGGTGTGAACGTTTGCTGGGTTTCTCCTCTAGATTGGTTGATGTAAAATTAATTATTTTTAATTATTTAAATTATGTGGAATAATGTAGAATAAGTATTGGTTTGGTTGAATTAAACTTTTGGTTGGTGTTGTTTGGAAATTGTTGATAGATGGGTTTTGCGGGTCGGACCCCTTTCCCGTTGTTTTTATTTTTTATTTTTTGTGAAAATATTTTTAGATAAAATATTTTTAGTGAGAAACATGAATCGATATTTACAGTTTAAAGTAAAATTAAAAACATTACACTTATAATATTTTGAGATAAAATATTTAAAGTTAGAAACATTAATAGAAAGTAACAATATTTTTAGATAAAATTACCTTAATCGATATTTAAAATTAGAAACATTACACTTATAATTTGTATCTACTCGACCACAGTAAAATAAATAGTATCATAGACTACGAATTTTTTTTTTTTTTTTAATTTTTCTTAAAGAGTATCATTCTAAATATTCTAATTTTAAAAGTATTTAATAATTAATTTTTAAGTATTCTAAATATCAATAGTGTAAGTTTTGAAATATCATGTAAGTTTTAAATAAAAACACACCAACAGTGTAAGTTTTAATATATAAAAATTTGACATAGATGATTCAATTTCAAAAGAAATAAAAGTTTTTTTTTTAAATCATTGATGATCAAATGCTGTTTTTAGTGTAAAACTTTATTTAAATAATGATATCAACGTAAAAAGCTTAATTCAAAATTTAATATTTTTATCTTTAAGTGTTGAATCTTTGATACTTAAATAAATGTAAAATTGGTTAATTTATGCTATTGAATTACTTAAAGATGCAAATATTCAAAAAGAATTCATTTATTTTTTAATTATTTTTTTATTTTTTTAATTATTTTTTTTATTTTAGGGACAATAAAATCTTTTATAAATTAAAATAATATAAAAATCAAATAATTCCAAACCACGCATGGTCAGGAAACCCAAGGTTCGGGAACACAAGGATTCCTGACCATTCATGGTCGAGAACCTAACGTTCTCCGACCCCGAACTGGGATTCCCCCCTCCCCCGATTGATGGCCGTGACTATGGCGGTCAGTGACTGCTGGTATGTATTATTTGATATTTAATTTTTAATTTAATTTGTTTAGATTGTAGAGCATTTATTGATGTGCTTTATTATATAGATTTAGTAATTTTTTTTCTTTTTTTTATAAAACATTAACAAGTATAGAATAACTTTAATTTCTATTTTTTGTTCAGTGTTTACAATTTTTTTTATTTACTCTTATATTTTAATTTACAATATATTGGTGAATATTATAAATCTTATATGTTTTTTTATTATTTGAGTTTTATAGAGCAAGCAAAATTATTATAAATTCTTCACAAATTTAAACATAATATGTATAAATTATAATTATATTTTAATCTTAATATTATTTATACCGTGGCTTTATGCTAGTATTATATATTATATATGAATATTACATTATATAATAGTATATTATATTGTATAATATATATAGATATATATTAGAACTTGAATTTCAATGAAAATACATATAATAGATATGTACATATATAAGAAAAACCAGCATATTGAGTCAAGAAAACGTTTGTTCCGTGGAAGCTGATAATTTTAAAGCACATGTTCGTCGTTCCCTTGCAAAGACCCACGCGCCAAGGCATTATTCCACCGTCAAATCTTTCACCCACCCACGCAGCCGCGCTTTTGCCGACCCAATTCAATTTAGGTAATAATTTTCGGTCCGATTCATCATCCAACTCAATATCAGCGTCCAATTCATTTGAATTCAATTATATTTAAAACGCGAGGGGAGGCGGCGTACGAATTCCACCCAACCTCTTAGGCGACGACCGGATCCAGTTCTGGGCGGAGGTTAGGGAAATGTCACTCCATTCCCACCAAAACAAACTTTGATGAAAATATCATTCCCATTTTCTGTCCCTCGTCCTCAGTTTTGTCCAACAAAACTACAAAGTATTTTATATTGTCAGTCCAGGGCATAGGTCGAATGAAAAAAAGATGAACGACATGTCAATGTAGTTCGGTGGGTCGTAAACTCGATTTCTCTCCTACGCAAAGATCAAAGGCTCAATTTACGATTTATCTCCCCTTGCATAATCAAGAGTACGAGTATAGGAAGTCACATAAGAGTGGTCATTCCAAAAATTTTATATTACCTTATTTATGTGAGAAAATAAGTTAATTTTAGTTAAGCTTATTCTCACGTATGACTTATATTCTAGTATATTATGAAAAAAATAATTGTAATGGATTAAATTTTGTTACCAAAAATATTTTTTTGTGACAAAATAGAATTTTTTTAGTACAAAATTCAAAAAATGAATAAAGTTGTGACAAAAAATATTTTGTCATAATATAAGGAGATAGATAATTTATAATAATAAAATAATTTTTATTACAAAATTTTGTCACGTTAACTTGGCCCCAATTCAACTTTCATAATATATGATAAAAAAAGGAAGTCTGGTGTCAAAAAATAAATAAATAAATAAAACCAAAATGATATCTCTTTTAATAAGGAGTTGAATATTTGGCAGGTTTGGCTTTTTATTGAGTCAATTGGGATGTTTTAGATTTAAGGTTTGTTTTTGCTTTGTTCTATATATTGAGTGTCTCTTTGTTATTGAATTCAATTGGTGCATGCAATTGAGTGAAGAAAACGTTTGTTCCGTGAAAGCTGATAATATTAAAGCATGTGTTCCTCGTTCTCTTGCAAAGACCCACCCATGAAGGCATTATTCTACGGACAAAGATGGGGGCTTCATTGTGCACCTTATCTGGAAAGAAGAGGCTAGGAGATACTATTATGGGTGATCTCAACCACTCCATTAATCAATCTCCCAACAATTTTAAGAAACTAAAAAGAAAAAAAAAAAAAAAAATCCTTGTTGCGGTCCTTGTTAATATATTTAATCATTTTTTTAGCTTCACGTTTACACATTGATAGATCTCTTATTGGAGAAGACTTATCGAACCATCCATGTGTTCTGAATAAAACCTTTATTAGAGTTTTTTTTCGTAGCATTATAATTCTCTTTTCCTGTTAAACTTATATTCTGTATAATCCAACAAACAACCTACTCACAAGGGATAGAGTGTGAAATCATAAAATCTCTTTACTATTTATAAAAAAAAAAAAAAAAAATGTGGGATGACTATAAAATTATCTTTTCTTTCATATAACTCATAATATTGGACTATTAAATATGAATACGTACACTAAGTGCAACATAATGAAAATGTTATGGTAAATGTGTGTACGAAATGAGCACAAAATTACATAGTTAAAATTTAGGATAAATTGTAATAACTATTTCTAAAGTTTGTATTAATTACTGTTGTTGATGATATACAACAATAAATTTATTTAACTAGAAATATCGTCGCCAAACTGCTTGAAACTGCAAGAAATAAATAGTCAAAGAGCGTGGGAAGATTCCCGCGCAAATACTCTGATACTTAAGTCAAACACTAAAAATAATGAAAACTATATTAAAATCAATATCTGAGTTATACCTTTTCTGAAATGAGTGCATGGTTATTTATAAAGAGATATGGAGTAATCTTAAGTAATCCGAAATTAAAATTCTTACAAATAACGTCTATATTGACTTTTTAAAACCTGTTAGGATTAGGATTCTTATCTTTTGGAACTTGTTAGGATTAGGATTATTATGGATTATATTTATTCTAATATTCTGAAATCTTTGTAGAATTAGAATTCTTTATAGATAATTGCTTATTCTTTTCTTGGAATATTTGGAGAAATTTTTGAATATCGGAGTTATCAAGCTTGCACGTTTGTGAATGATTCCTCGGGTTACGGGGAAAATTATGTTTTTTAGCCCAAATGGTTATTTTGAGTTTTTGGACTTTTTTGGTCTTTTAATAGGCTTTTGCCTATGACACAATAATTACTCTCCACTTTTTTATTTGAGTTTCTCGGATAGAATAGTAGATTGACCACGAGTTTCTCGGATAGAATAGTAGATTGTATCGTGGTTTGCCCTTATTTTTTATGATAGATTATTCTCACAGTTTCAAAAATTTTTATTTTGGATCATTCATATACTTTTTGCGTCTCTGATTTCAAGTCATTTTCATGCTTTTTGCATTTCTGATTTCATATCATTTTCATGCATTTTGCATTTTTGATTTTGGATCATTCTCATGTTTTTTGTGTTTTTAATTTTTTTAACCGTTCTCACACGTTCACGCTTTGATTTTTTGGAACCGTTCTCGAGCCTTCGTGCTTCAGTTTTTAAACCATTCTCACACGTTCATGCTTAGGTTTTTTGAACCGTTCTGTCACCTTTGTGTTTCGATTTTTAAACCATTCTTGCACGTTTGCACTTCAGTTTTTTGGAACCATTCTCGTGCCTTCATGCTTCAGTCTTTAAACTGTTCTCGCACTTCTGTGCTTCAATTTTTAAACCGTTCTTACACGTTCACACTTCAGTTTTTTGGAACCATTCTAGCGCCTTCGTGCTTTAGTCTTTAAACCGTTCTCACATATTCCCGCTTCAATTTTTAGACATCTGGGTGTATTCGGGGTTAGTCCCTTGTCCGTTGACACGAGTGACCCCCAAACATCTTAACAAGTCTTCTTCATTTTGCATGTGTTCGAGATGAGTCTTTTATCCATCGACGTTATTGACTCTCAGACATCTTAATGATATTTAAAATGCTAGGAAAGGTACCTGTACGAATTTCACGGGCCCGGCTACCTAAAACCACTTAGTAGGCGATGACTAGATCGAGTTCTGGGCAGCGGTAAGGGAAATGGTCATTCCATTCTCCGACCAAACCAACTTCGGTGAAAATGTCTTTCCCATTTTCTTTTTCATGTGAGAAAATAAGTTAATTTTAGCAGGTTATTTTTACATAGCAGTTATATATTACAAGAATTTTTGTGAGTGTCCAATATATGTATGTTTTTGGTGTTTTTCGGGTGTCCCGAAATGTAGTTAGGGAGGTTTCGGATGAATTAAGCTAATATTTATAGACGAACATGTTCGGGAGACTCTTCTAGGGAGGTGCATGCATAGAGAGGCTGGAGAGCCTAGAGACATCTTTAAGGCAAAGCCCTAATGACTATTTTCAGAAGGTCCCGAAAGGACTTCGAGGCCATTAGGTGGCTTTTGTCTGGGAGACCCAAAGGGTTTTCTAACTTATAATAAATTGAGTTAGACCAATCCAGATGGACCCATCGGGGGTTCAGGAGGCAATTATCTCGGAGGCTCTTAGGGGAAGGATTTATGAGGAAATTTCTTACGCTTTACGAATATTTTAGGACACCCCACAACAATAGCTCCCTACTCTTGCCTTAGATTGAAAGGCGAGGGAAGAGTACAAAAGGTGAGCGCCTAATGACTCATCAAGGGAAAGTCTCTGGAGGACTCGCGACGCTTGGCCTTTTGAAGGCTCAAGCTATAAATAGAAAGTGGTCTCCAATCACTACAAAAAATCCAGCTTTTAGAGACAAAAAAATTCGTCGCTAAAATTTAAAATTTCGTCGCCAAATTATTTAGCGACGAATGAATTCAGCGACAAAATTTTTTCATCGCTAATTCCGTCGTTGATTAAAAAAAATAATAAATAAAATTTTAAATGTAAATAAAAAAATATATAAAAAATATGAATTATATAAATTAAAATTTAAACGTAAATTTTTATATTTATTCAATATAAATATATAAAATAATTTTCTTATAATTAACAATTTATTTTAATTAATTGAATAGAAATTAAAAATTTATTTATATAATCATTAATTTAGAGACAAAAATAAATATTAAATATTTTAAATTTAAATTCATATAAATATGTAAGATAACAAAAATGAACATAAAATTCAACTCAATTAATTCAGTTAATGAATCATAAATATTCAATTACAATTAACAATCATCATTATTGATATCTGCATTTTGTTCCTTATCATCCTCGTTGTCCTCATTATCATAAAACGGGTCTCCACCCAACAGGCCTATTGACGATCCAACGGCAATGGTAGGTTGCTTTAATATTACAAACATCATGTTATTCATCTTATTATTCCACACAATCATCTGTTGTTGCTACTGACATAATTGCACATTCTCAGTGGTCATCTGGGTCATCGTCTGTCTTATTTCCTCATTTCCGTTCCAAGTGGAATGCAGATCCTTGTTCATCTGGGTGAACTTCAGTCTCATTTCTTCTAAATCATGTGACATGGACCCATATGAACCACTGGATGTGCTACCAAATGCAACCGGGTAAGACTGATTAGCTTGAGACCCGAGGTCGTAGACATGACCTTTTTTGTTCCTACCAGTGACAGCCTGATAAAAGATGTGGTGCTCATTAACTGCAGTTAAAGAGGACGAATCGCTACCGACTGATGCTGAAGATACCCTTGTACTTAATCTCTCAAACACCTCTTGTAATAGCCAAGATATTTAGATGCAAAAATTTGAGAAAATAAGGTGTTTAAAAGGATTGTGGAGGTTCTGAGAAAAAAATTCAGTTTATGAGTTAGGGGCAAAATTGTAATTATTGAAGTTCGGATAAAAGTGTAATTGATCAAAAGTTTTGAAAATTAATGTAAAAGATATGAATTTTAAAAAATCTTTGGATTTCAAACTTTAAATCAAATGTAGTTTTGGATCACTTTGAATTTCAAAACCTATTCAAATATAGCTTTGAATCATTTTAGATTCCAAATCATATTTAAATCAAGTTTGGAACAAGTGACAAGAATCCATATTGGTCATTTGAGGATAAGGATTGAAGTCTCATCATGACCCCCCAAGGTGGTGACACGTGGTTGGCCCGGAAAGTCTATATATATAGGGTCATGGGGTTGTTTACAAAGCATTTGAAGTGACTTCGAGGCGAATTTATGCCAAATTGGTAAAGTTACTCGATAAGTACAATCTTGTCTTTGCACTCTTACAGGACCTTTGTTTCACCCCCAAAATCACTTCAAGATTGATCTTTACATAAAATCGAAGCCCCCTTAGGGTCTTGTTGACTTTCTGAAAGTCCCTTACGATCATTCGATTTTTCAGACTGCATTTTAGTTGTACCAAAAATTATTTCTGATTTGACCGCTTTCAGTGTCATAAATCACGTCTCAAAACACTTGTCAATGACATACCTTTCTCCTTAGACATTTAAGCTTCAGGACATTCCCTATAGTTAATTCAGTCACTTATAACTGTAAGAAATTATACTATAACCTAATTTATCTAAAAATTTTACTTATGCCCCAAGATAATTACACTTGAGTTCTTTAAAAAATCTCGGATATTACAAATATCACCGGCTTGATTCTCATGAACTCTAATTTCCAAAAACACCACTATAGAAAGCTTAAATTTAGCAATGAGAGATCGAACTTCCCAGTGTTCTGTAGCTTGATTGAGTCCCTCCACATTCCATGATAAGTAAGAACAAAATTGAAATTCTAAGTACTTTAAAATAGGAATCCTAAATTAATAATTAAATCTTCCTAAACTAAGTAGAATAAGTTCTCAATTGATTAAAATTACAAAATTATTAAAAAAAAGAAAAGAAATCATGTGTCCAAAAAAAAAAAACCAAAATGATATCTCCTTTGATAAGGAGTTGAATATTTGGTAGATTTGGCTTTTTCTTGAGTCAATTGCGATGTTTTAGTTTTAAGGTTTGTTTTTGCTTTGTTCTGTCGTGTGTGTCTTGGTTATTGAATTCAATTGGTGCATGCAATTGAGTGAAGAAATTAAACGTTTGTTCCGTGGAAGCTGATAATATTAAAGCATGTGTTCCTCGTTCTCTTGCAAAGACCCACCCATGAAGGCATTATTCAACGGACAAAGACGGGTGCATCATTGTGCACGTTATCTTGGAAAGAGGAGATACTATTATGGATCTCAACTAGGGTTGTCAATTGTTTGTTGTGGTTTTGATTTTTGTCAAAAATATAATTAAATTAAATTTAAATTATTAAAATTAAAATCAAATTATTACCCATTAATTTTAAAAAATAAAAATCATAATCAAACCATCTAGTTTTGATTCGGTTTCGATTTTAATCATCATTTTTTTAGTTTGATCCATAATCTCTCGCCAAGTTTTATTTATTTTTTAAATATTTAATTATTTATTTTTATTATAATTATTTGATTAATAAAAATAAAATAAGTTAAAATTAGATTTTATTTTTATTTGTTAATCTATATAATAAGACACAAAAGTTTTCGAAATGTCTCAAATGTATAAACATTTAAATGACTGAGATCAATTTGGCTGAGATGAATGGCTGAGATTACTCTATTCATTTGTGTGTTCCCGCCCATCTTCCCTCTCTATCTCTCTCTCCCTATTATTCTAGATCCCAAGGGCAGCGACGGCAGAATGGAGATCCATCAGATCTTAAACTGAGCAAGTTCTAGTACGAGCACGAGAGGCCACCAGAGAAGAGAGAGATGCAGTTGTGGTTGGCTACTGGAAATTCGAGAAGACAACGAACGGTGATGAAGATCTGGGCTACGAATGGAGAAGAGAAAAGATGGCGGCGATGTGGGACTAGTGCGGTGGATTTGAGAGGAAGAAGAACAGAAGGATGACGGAGATGGCGATGGCTGGTTGTGGCTGAAAAGCGCAAAGGGGGATGGAGTGGCACTCTAATCTTCAACGAAGAAGATGACAAAGCATTTTTTTGATAATCACTTTAGCTGCTTCGTAATTTGTTTGTTTTTGCTTATGTCTCTTCTCATTTCTCTCTGTTTGTGTTTGGGCCGCGATGTCTTTGTTTTTCTCTTCTCATTTCTTTCTGTATTTATATACACACAGAGGCACATATATATAGAATAGAAGATATATAAACTCACCATCTTGCTCTCATCGCAGCCGGCGGCCGAACAAACACATACGCATATACACACACCCATCGTATATATATATATATATATATAGATAGATGGAGGAGAGGTGGGTTGGAGCATAACTGTCGCTGATACTTAAAGAAATCGTCGATCTTTCCCACTATTTCTTGCCTCAATCTCTATCTTCTTTCCCACTTATACTTAAAGAAATATTAGGTTGTATTAAGTTGATGGAGTAGAAGTGGAAGAAACCATTGGATTGGATTCTGGCATTGGTGTTCTTGTTCGATTGAACAAAATGGCGCAGAACAACTAGGAAGCTGACAAAATGTGAGTGTTATTTTTAATCCTCATTACCTTTTGTAATTTTTCTTTCCCTTAATTCTAGAAGCCAAGTGGGTTTTCTTGCATTTTTGATGAATGGGTATGTTACTTTCTCTTCTGTAGATTTGAGTTTGATGTTTGATTATGAAAACATTTCCTTTTCTTCTCGCGTTTTTGTGTGTTAAATGAGTTACTGTTGTTCTGTTCATTGTGGCATTTCTAGGGTTTCTTTTATGAAATGTTTTTTGGGACTGAATTTGTGCAAATCAACTTTTTCATGGTTGATTTGCTGAACTTATTTTGCTAGATAAGATTGTGGGGGCTAGATATCAATACTATATTATTTTGCTAAATATCAATTAAATATTCTAAATATCAATACTTAATTTTTTTAAAAAAAATTTATCAACTACAACATTTGAAATTTTTTAAATAAAAAAACACCAACAGTGTAAATTTTAATTTTTTTAAATATGTATAATTTAAGAATTTGACATTTAGAATTGTATTTTTTTAATCATGAATGATTTAATTCCAAAAGAAATAAAAACTCTTTCTTTGATGATGATTAAATGCGGTTTTTACTATCAAACTTTATTAAAATAATGATATCAAAGTAGAAAACTTAATTCGAAAGTTAATATTTTTATTTTTAGATGTTGAATCTTTGATAATTAAAAAAAAATTAAAATTGGTTAATCTATTTTATTGAGTTATAATTTAAAGATGCACATATTCAAAAATAATTTATTTATTTGTATTATTATTTTTTTATTTTTTATTTTGTTACAATAATATAAAAAGAAAACATGTTCCCTGACCATGCGTAGTCAGGAACTCTTGAGGGCTGCTTTATCATATATTTTTTTTCTTTTTATTATAAAACATTAACAAGTATACAATAATTTTTATTTTTATTTTTTGATTCAGCGTTTATAATTTTTTTTTACTTACTCTTATATTTTGATTTATAATATTATATGTTTGTTTCTTATTTGAGTTTTGTAGAACATTTAATATAAGTAAAATTATTACAACATAATATGTATAAATTATAATTGCATTTTAATCTTAATATTATTTACATTGTGACTTTAGCCGAGGGTTCCTGACCACTCATGGTCGAGAACTCAATGTTCTCCGACCCTAAACTGGGGTTTCCCCCCTCCCGGTTGATGGCCATGGCCATGGTGGCCGACAGCGGCTGGTATGTATTGTTTGATATTTAATTTTTAATTTAATTTGTTCAAATTATAAAGCATTTACTGATGTGTTTTATTATATAGATTTAATAATTTTTTTCTTTTTATTATAAAAAGTTAACAACTATATAATAATTTTTATTTTTATTTTTTGTTCAGTGTTTACATTTTTTTTTTACTTGCTTTAATATTTTGATTTGTAATATCAGTGAACATTATAAATCTTATATGTTTGTTTCTTTTTTGAGTTTTGTAAAGCGTTTAATATAAGTAAAATTATTACAAGTTCTTTACAAATTTTAACATAATATGTATAAATTATAATTATATTTTAATCTTAATATTATTTATACCGTATCTTTAGGCACGGGTATACACTAGTTACTTTATAAATGTTAAATATTTTATATATTTGTAATGCATTAGTTAAAATACTTGTAAAAAAATGCATTAGTCAATATATATATTAAATAAATAAATATATATTATATATATGTATATACGATTCGGTTTAGTTTGATTACCCATACATTTAGTTTGAATTTAGTGAAAATCATAATCAAACCATACCTATTAAAATAATATTCGTTTTTTCCCCAAATCAAATCATTACCTCGTCAAATGATTTTTAATCCTGTTGACCAATTCAATTTCAGTTCGATTCTTCACGATTTCAATTGCAATTACAATCCCTAATCTCAACCACTTCATTAATTAATCTCCCAACAATTTTAAAAAAACTAAAAAGAAAAAATTTGCAACACAACGGGCCACTTTCCTTAAAATTGACCCCCACGAATACAATTGCAGCCTCTTTTCAGCTTTGCACAAAGGCCACATGTCTAATGAGAGGATGATGTGACCCATGCAGCCGCGAGTGCAATTTTATTCACCCCCTTTAACGGGGTGAACAAAATCGCACTCGCTGCGCTTTTCCTGAACCAATTCACTTTAGGTAATAATTTTCGGTCCGATTTATGAATCATGATCCAAGTCAATATCATCGTCCAATTCATTTGAATTCAATTATTTTTAAACTGCAAGGAGAGGCACCCGCACCCGCACCTGCACCCGCACCCGCACCGTACGAATTTCACTCGTACGGCTACCTAAAACCACTTAGGCGACGACCAGATCTAGTTGTGGGCAGAAGTTAGGGAATTGGACTATACAAGCTGCGGTGAAAATCTCATTTCCAATTTGAAGGAAAAGATTTAACATCATTATGAATAAATGATTGTATTTTATTTTTCACTTTGAAAGAGTTTGAAAGTTGATCAATTTCTCTAAATAAGTTGATGACAATTGAGTCAATAATTGATAATTGATGGAGGTTATTTATTTATTTATGTTTTCTTAATTTTTTAATTAATTATTTATTTATTAATAATATTTTTATTTTATTAATTTTAATTTTAATTTAATTTGATAAATTTATCTCATGCGTACGATATGGTTAAATTATAACTTCTAATACAAAGAAAATGGATCATTGTATAAGTAGAAGATTTGAGGTTAAGAAGTGAAAACAAAGAGGACAAAAAGATTGGAAGAGTTATCATTATAAAAACAATGTATTTACAAATTGGTGCTATTGAAAAAATATTTAAAATGGATATGGGAGTTGTCACTTTGATGGTTGGTGTAGTGATTCTACTTTGGATAGTCCCACTAGCATAGGATATCCGAAAGGAGATCATCACAAGGATGATATAGAATAATAACGTACAATACCACATTATAATCCTTAGATAAATTCAGCAAAAGCCAACATAAAGATTTACAACATCTTGGCACCATAGCCTACACAAAATGAAATACAAGGGCACTAACAATTTTACAACATAAAATTTCCTCACACATGCCCTCTTCACAAACATTAACATGAACCATCTAATCTGGGAGGTTTCTGAACACCTCTAACCTTGGGCTCCAGTTGTAATACCCCATGTTTGTATGAGGTTACTACGTAATTTCGATAAGTTTAGAGTACCGAAAAATTGGTTTGATAACAATTATCAGTACTGAATCGACTGCAGAGAATGCTTCAGAGTGAAATTGTCTAAGGAAAATGATATGGTTTCGACGAGCATTCCGAGATATGATTTATGGTATCGAAAGAAATTGGATCAGGAATGATTTTTGGTACAGCTAAAATATAGCTTCCATTTAGGTTGTAAAATTGAATTATTGTAGGGGACTCTCGAAAAATCAACGGAACCCTAGGAGGGCTTCGGTTTTGCATAATGAGCAACCTTTCGGTGGTTTTGAGATGAAACGACAGCCCGATGAGGACATTAGGGCGGAATCGTCTTTATCGAGTAAATCTTAGATTATTAATTTTGTGTTTTCTGTATGAAAATACAATTTAATTCAGTGTTCGAGGGGATAATTGAAATTACAAAGTTGCCCAAGTGATATAAGATGAAAATTGGAATTTAATGGTATAATTTCTTATAAATATTAGTGTAATATATATAATTATATACATATATGTAGGTTCGTAGCAGCAGGGGGCGTGAGGCCATGCCTTTATAAATTCATCCCATGCTCTGACTCCAAATCCCATGGCTTGCAACTCCATACATTCCAGCCATGCCTCTATGAAATCGGCTGAGATTTGCGCAGGAATGGGAGATTATGTCAGCAAGATTTGAGGTGTAATTCATATATATATATATATATGTATATACGTTCATTAATGGCTACCTATAAATAGGCAGAGATGTTTGGCCAAGAGAAGGAAAAGGAGTAAAGAGAGAGAGAGAGAGAGAGATAGAGCTAGGCGCGATGGAGACCAAAGACGACAGCCATGGCCGCGAGCAGCAAGGCGGCAGCGAGTTGGGCAGCCATGGCTGCGACCATGGTAGCATCACAAGTTCGAACGAGGTTGGGCGACGCAGGAGCAGGCATCGAAGGTGATCGACGAGGTGGCTGGTGGTGGCGACAATCGAAAAGACGGCTGGCGGAGCTAGAACTGCGGCCATGGCAGCCGTGAAGCTACGTTGCAGCAGCTTGCCTGTAACGCAGCAGGCGTTGGGGGTGGTATGACGGCCTTTGGAAAGGCCGGGAGAGGCCGGTAAGGGCAGCCGTGGCCGGACAAGGTGGTGGCAAGGCCGGTAACGAGGCGGTGCGGCGGTTGGGCGAAGCTGGCCGTGCGCGTGGGAGAAGAAGGGAAAAAAGAAAAGAGAAAAGAAAAGGAAAGAAAGAAAAAAGAAAAAGGAAGAAAAGAAAAGAAAAAGAAGGAAAATAGAAAAAAAAATTGGAGAAAATTTCTGAAAAAATCCTAAAAAATAGAATTTGGGTATTTATTAATATTTCAGAGATTTTGGACGAGAAAATGGTCCAGGCACAAGTTTCGAGAATATGGCACGCGTATCGAGGAAGCTGAAGAAGCTAAGTTAAGGTAAGTAAAATTTGTTAGAAAATTTCAGAAATTTAGGAATATTATTTTATAAATTGTCATAGTAAAATATTCGAGGAAATAATTGAGAAATATTTAGTTGGATTTATTGAGGAAAAATAGGAAGAAATAGAGAGAAAAATAAAGAAAATGCAAGAAATTATGAAAAAATAGGTTTTAATGCTTATTTAAATAATTGTGGTGATTAGGATGCTTTGAGACTTAAGTTGAAGTGTTTGGTGCGAATTTTGAGGTTAGCACGCAAATCGAGACGATGCACGTATTTCGAGGGAAGACACGGATATCGAGATAAACTTGAGAAGGTAAGTGGTACTTTCCAACTGGATTTAGTTTTAAGGAAAATGATTGGTGATTTATGTTTAAAAAAAACCCAATCTCGGGAATGCTTTCATCATATTAACATACTCTGATATGTATCCATTACGTAGACTACATACATGACATGCTATAAAATGCATATGTATACGTTGATATCATTGATCACGCGTATTGTGGCCGTAAAGAGTATGAACTGGCACCGTTACTTTACCAAGGGTGCACCCATACACCCCGACTTCGAAAGAAGTGGCCGCAAAAATGGTGAGTAGCATGAAGGGTGCAGTTGACCCTTACGATGAGTAAGACATTGCATTCATGCATGAAATATGTTTTCTGTACCCTTACTTAGATGATTCATCATCTAACTTGGGTTTTGCCCTTGGAATATTCAAACATTCCAGATGGAGATTGTAGCAGAGACGAGGAGAAATGAGGCATGAAATGACACTTAGCATAGTGCATGAGGAATGAAATGTATGTTATGTAGCCCATGTATTTAAGTTTTGCTGCTTTGAATTCTGAACGTTTTGAGGAATATTGATATATATCCTTATGGTTAATGAAGATGTAAGAATTAATTTATGATCAATGTTAAGATATCAAGTTTCGATCCTTGCTTCCGCATTTGATGTATATAAAGATTCTCTTTCGAGATTAATAAATGGGAATTCTGAGACGGATTCGAGGAACGATATGGTTTAGCATTAGTTTTGAAGGAAAAAAAAATTATTGTCCCAGAATTGTTCCAATTTATGACGTGCCTGGGAAATCGGGGCGTTACACTAGTCCCACTAGACTCATCCTCAACCACTGCTTTACCTTTACCTGGAATGACATGAGAATAAACAAGGTGAGCTACAAGGCTCAACAAGTATATTTATAAAGTATGGAGATATAGAATCAAATGCATGGATAATCAAGATAGAGTAAACAATTTTATGAGAAGATATCAGTATAACACAACTCATAAGTTTTCCATTTACGTCAATTTCCCATGCTGTGATTATTTTATGTATCATGTAGTCATTTCCATACTCATGCACATGCACCAATAGTAAGGAATTTTTCACATAATTCTCAAGGCTCTCACGGCCAATATATCCATACATGAATATATATGCATCATGAAAATACATCAACAAGCAATAACAATTTGAGTCTCGCCTACCGAGTTGATAGCCACCTCACCCGCGTTAAGCGCTCATAGGATATCTTTTTCTCACCCACGAACATAGCTGCCGCGCAAAATAATAGGTGCGCAAAAATAATAATCATGCATCACACATACATATCCCAATATCATGTCAATTCTCAATGATTAAGAAAAATCTCACATCATGCTTATTATGCACAATTACATTAATTAAGGTGTGCACTATCTCATGATCACATGGTAAATTTTTACCCTAACAACAACTACAAGAAACCAAAATTTATACATGCAAGAAACATCAAATCTTGCATGACTCTAGACCCTAATCAATAAATGTGTCATTCCTTAAGAAATATAGGGTGATAAAAACCCTATCGAGGCTTCCAACAAGGCTCCACAAAATACAAAAAAAAATCAAAACTTAGCAAAACAAGATAGATACAATTCATTTAGCAAAATGGGGAGTGTAGTAACACAACAAATTCTCAAAATTTTCAGATTTTAACTGCAACTTTGGAGACTTATTTCGGGCTCATAACTTAGTCAAATATTATGAATAATATAACCAAATCAAATCCTTGGACCTCTAGTTTCTAAAACAATAAACTGATTTAGAATCGAAAATAATCACAATGAGTTATTTCCCATCAATCGAAGCAAGACAGATTACGAGGTACAGGAAATTTTTAGATTTTTGAACAAAATTTAACAAGGTTGTTACAGGTTCAAACCATAACCAAATAAGTCGATTAATATACCAAAACAAAGACTATGATATCTAGTTTATAGAGAAATAAACGGATTTCAATTTGGGTATGAACACAAAAAGTTATAGGCCAGAAATCGGAGCAATAACAGATTACACGAAAAAAAAAATTTCAGATTCGAGTAGGTTTTTCATAGGGCACAATTAGGCTCAATAATTTTTCGAAAAGTCGAAGTAATATATCAAAATGAATTTCAAGAAGTCTAGTTTACATCACAACAAATGGATCTTGATTTGAATATAAACACAGAAAGTTATAGGCTAAAAACTGAAGCAATGACAGATTACACGAAAACAAAATTTCCTGATTTGAATAGATATTTTATAGGGCACTTACAGACTCAATACTTGGCCAAAAAATCCATGTAATATATCAAAATGAAGCAAAAGAAGTCTAGTTTACAATTCAATAAACTGATCACCATTTGGATGTAACTATATAAAGTTATAGCCCGAAAAGTAAAACATGTGCAAGTTGGTCGAAAATTTAATAATTTCAAAATGAAAAGCATGAAAGGAATGGAACTTGCCTTGGATGGAGAAACCGAATTTAGAGAAGAAGAAGCCTGCTAAATACTGCAAAGACACACCCCTTGAAGCTCCAAATTAACAAAAAAAAAAAAGAAAGAAGAAGAAGATAGGAAGTTGGAGGAGGAGGAGGAGAAGAAGAAGAAATACTAACGGGAGAGAGAGAGAGAGAGAGAGAGAGAAGGGAGCAAGAAAGTATGGAGGAGGAAAATGGGGGAATGTTTGCCACCCCACCCCCCATTTATGCTTTCTCAACTTTGCGCCTCCCACTTGCACGCGCACACACACACACACACACACACACACATATTTCCATGCTATTTTATGTCATTTGCCACTCATTTAATTTTTCTTTTAAATTTAAATCATGTTTTTGTAAATGGGCTCAAGCCCAAACCCATTCATCCTTCACATATAATTTAAGCTCAACTCATTTAATTAGGTCCAACATCTCATAAAACCTAAAAGGCTTATTTTCAACTTGGCCCAATAGTTAAGGCCCAAAAGATCTATTTCTCACTTGGTCCAACCCACTTCATTTAAAATCAACTATGAACTCAATCTATACATAGGCCCAATCCATTAAAAATGGTTTCATTTAAATTCTAATTACCATTTTCCATGGGCTTTCTCACATTGGCCCAAATCTAGCTTCATTAAACCCTCAATCCATTTTATTTAGTTTTAAAATAATGTCATTATATATATATATACACCAAATTGAAATAAATATCAATAATGGCATAGACCCAATAACGTGTCATTACAGTTGGCACCATTAAGTGTGTTTTAGTGGCACAAAATAACAGATGCTCTTAAAAAGTCATTTTTTTTTTCAAAAATTAAGGTGAGATATATTTATATAACTTCTTATTTTCTTAGAAAAATTTTTATACATTAATTAATCTTTATGGTATAGAAATCACAATTTTAAACTAAATATTTGTAGAGTGAGTTCGATATATACTTGACCACATACAAAGAAAAGTAGTGGATAAGATTATGGTCAGTCATTTTATGATTTTTATGCATTATTTTTATATTGAAAGAAAGCATTTCCCATGGACATAGGTTGCCATTTGCTTGAAGAATGGATCTAAGAATGTCTATTAAATGCCACTACACTTTGCCCTCAGAAGTTAAAGTCCATGTTCATATCAATTTGGAGAGACATAGCATCTGCCATCTAGTTAAAGCCACACAATGTTTCTCAGTGTGACGCCTCGGCCCCACTCTCGGGTGTCACCATAACCCAAGGTTACACCAAAGGTCTTCACCGAAGGTCAACTATGTCCTCACAACAAAGGAATAAAACAATGTGGGCACCTTGAGTAGGGTCTAGGCTTCGTTGCCTCTGATCATCGAGAACTCAAGGTCTAAGATTCATAAGTAGCAAAGGGGCACTCGAGAACAAAAGTTCTGGGTACCGATGAAGTGTATGGACTTTGAATAATTATTTTATTTGGTTAATAATCTTAAAGAATCAACTGTGATATTACAAGTGGTTGTTAAAGGCAGTGGAAATATTGAAAAGTCAAAGAGGTGACTTAAGTGGTAACAGGACTCGCAAGTATACAAGGTAAGTGTGTGGATAATTTATGGAAATCTTATTATGGATTAAATTGTATTTGGTTTGAATTTTATCAAATAATATTAGTAATGAGAATTTATAAAGGTGAGGACATGCAAGTCATTACCATTAAGGGAGTAGGGGCATTTTGGTCATTATGGAATATGGGTGTATATATATATATATATGTGTGGAGAATTCTTGATTTAGAGAAGGAAAGGCAAAGGGAGAGAAAGGAAAGGGGGAGCAACGAAAAAGGAAGGAAAGAAAGAGCTAGGATTTTGATTCTCCAACTTTCTCTTCATCAATTTTGATTTTTTGTGCATCAAAAGGTAAGATTCAAATTGTGGGTGGCTTCATCTCCCTCATATTGCTCATTTTCTTTTGTTTTGGGGTATAGGAAAGTGTGGTGGCTTTTGTAGAGAATTCTCCAAGCAAGATAGTGGGGAAAGGATTATTAAGGCAATTTCCCCTATTTTCTTCTTTATCTAACCCTTTGGACTTGATGTATGGTGGGTTTGGTTATGAAAATCTCATGTTTTCCCTAAAGGATTGTTGGGTAGGAATCTATGTCAATTTTTTTTTTAAATCTCTCCTCTCTTCCAATTAATCCCATTAGTTTCAATTAGGTTTTGAAATAGAGGTTGATGCACCCTATGAGATGAAGAGAATGATGTAATTTGATGTTTGATGGAGTATTGGAAGATTTGGGATGGTTTTGGGTGATTTTGGTCTTTCTATTGGTGTTTCTAGCTCCAAGAGTCGACTAATGGGGGTTCTAAGTCAACTCTGCATGATCAAGCCTCGATTTCATTGACTATACCATCTCATTAGTCGACTATTCGTAAGTTGACTCTACACTGCGCACCCTATACTATTTTGGCCATACTTTTTGTATAGATATTTGATTGAGAAACCGTTTGAAGTGTTGTAAACTAGATTACAATATTCGATTGGTATATAATTTGGGATTATTTGGACAAGAATTAGACCAGTTAAAGCCCTGTGAATTAGTAGCTAGAAATCTAACTCTTTAGTTCCAATCCAACAATGTTTTGGTGCTTGGGGCATAACCACTTTTGGTGATAGCCATATCGAAATGCATCTTTGGTGCCATAGTCTAGATGTCATAGACTTGGCTCTGATAAACTAATTGAGTAATTTGGGTATGAGTTGAGTCCATAGCAACCTTATCAAATTCTATCTAGATACTGGAATTCTTCTACTATAGGAGATTTGCCTTGCCTCGATTTTATGGAATAAATATATTTCTTTGGGGTATGCTGAGAACCATTGAGGGGTTAAGAGGTGATGCTTCTAATTGTGATTCCCTAGTCAGTTGGGAAGGTCTTATTTGGCATTTCTTGACGTGTCTTGTTTTTAATGGCCGAGTAGGGCTTGATCTCCCTACGTTTCTTTGCGGAATGATTTTGAACCTTAACGGGGTAGGTTCCAGATGGTTTCTATTTGGGGTGGTATGGTATTTTAATTTATTTACTATTAAACATTGCATGGTGATGCATTGGGACATTGGACTATGGGTTTACATACATCTGGGATCATGTTTTGTATTTAGTGGAGGCGTAAGCATTGGCATGACACGGTTGGCTTATGAGTACTGACCTGTGATTGTGGATGAGCATAGACACATGGAGCATGCGTATGTGTGAGTTCTTATGTGGGCGTAACATGGCTTGATTCTTGGCTTATAGGGGCCTTGACATCACGTTTATGCTACATAACCCATTGCATTTCTTTATATGTTGCATTGCATGGATCCTTTGCTTGTAGTGGTCTAATCCTTGAGATGTACATCTGTTCCAGAGACGGGAGGACCGTCCCAAGGGAGCGTTGGGTCATGAGTTCTACTATTCCGGGTGTTCGGAGTACCGCCCCGATGGAATTTCGGCTTGTGATTATAATACGTAAGACTGGAGGTTCAAGTCCCACAGTAGCCCAAGATCCCTGAGATCTTTGATGTGGTAGTGTTCATGGTTCCATTGTGGTAGCCTGTCATGGCTGCTAGCAAGTTTGTATATAAGGCCTTGGGAACCATTGACTGTGATCTCTTATGTGGGCCCCAAGGACTATATGTGTGCATTTATGCATTTTCGATTATAACTTGGCATTACGGTGCATGGCATGGCTTGATATGCGATACATATCCATGTGTGGGGATGTTTATGGGCTAGTCAGCTATTAGCCTTGGTATCCTTTTTCTTATGTATATACTAGCTGAGTCTTATAACTCACTCTTGCTTTACATCATTCCAGGTAAGCGTGGAAAGGCAGTCGAGGGTGGGTTCAACCAAGCTTAGCTTTCCCTATGATAGATGTCGTGTATAGAGGCACCCTAACTGGAAGATTCTTAGGCGTTTTGTCTTGTTTTTGAGTCCAGGAAAAATATTGTCTTGTTATGCTAAGCATGGTGTTCTTGTGGAATATATGGGCATGTGGGCCCTAATGTTGTCA